>NC_083433.1:38936606-39236606 GCF_020745735.1 Hemiscyllium ocellatum
TGACGATAAACAATTTAACTGCGGGAACTGTTATGAAATTATGAGGCGCTGATGTGTTCAAACTGACGAGAAAATGCGCAGGTTCTCTGACTGTAGGCGGCTTTAGGTGATCATCTTTCCTTTACCTACACCACCACCAATCACTCCTATGTTAGGGAGACGTTATCATTTACTCTGAACTGAGGGAAGGGGTTCTCTGAGTCATCGCCACTTGTTGATACTCTGGTGTGTCACACTGCAGAGAAGCCATTCACCCCTACTCTAACTGTAAATAGGGACTCACACAGGTATCACAACTGCTGAGGCAATAGAAAGTTCACAAGTAACGACAATGATTAGATTCTTTGTTATCACATCCAGGAGGGAATCATGTTCATTTTGGTCTGTTTCTGCTAATGCCAATAACCCCCTGCTCAGTTATATGTTAATGTTGATAATTGTTACATGAACAAGCATTGAGTAAAACGTAGCACGTATCATCATCACATTGTCTACCGCACAGATGATTGCCTTTTGAATTGCTCTCTGTTTCCCCTCCATCCTCACATTTTACAAGAAGTTTGAGAAGCGTTGTTGTCACTGAGATGGACGTCAATTCGAACAGCTGCCCCTACCTAGACTGGGAAAGGTTGTCTCGAAGTCTCAGTGATCTAATTTCCCACTAATGTGTTCACGCACAGCGGACAGAACATTCTGGGACTCTCACTGGAAGACTGTCTTCAGGAAATCACCTGCCTTCACTGTCCACTAGTGAGTTCACAAGATGGAGAAGCTGTTCACTTGCTCTGAGTGTGGGAGGATTCACTCAGACATCGCATTTTTTTACTGCAGTTAATACATTCCAGAATAGGTCTACATGTGAAATGTTCTGAATAAAATTCATACGAATTAGCCTTGTGTTAAACCCAGTGTGTTGAGTCTTTTTCATATCTCCAACACAGGCAAATCATTTTTGAAGGCGATGCTTCTTTCTTCTAATAACAAGTGTGAGCAGTTCAAGGGGTTTAGTCCCCATTAAGATTGACACAATATGATCAGCTGCCTCTGCTGCTTATTTCCATGC
Source organism: Hemiscyllium ocellatum (assembly GCF_020745735.1). Taxonomy (NCBI): domain Eukaryota; kingdom Metazoa; phylum Chordata; class Chondrichthyes; order Orectolobiformes; family Hemiscylliidae; genus Hemiscyllium; species Hemiscyllium ocellatum. The sequence goes on from NC_083433.1 coordinate 38,937,670, forward strand.
CACTAGCTTCTTGGGTTCAACTGCCTGTCAAGTTCCTCCTTGCCTGACCCGTGACCGCACAGTTTTCGCCAGTGTCTCTCCTGTCAGAGCCACACCTTGTCCATGAGACATACCTTTGTCCTACTGAAGTATTTTCACTGAACATGTTCGTTGATATATTGTTCACAGTTCACTTTCCCTTAAACCATCATATCTTTCATTTTTATTTATAAAATGCTTAACTCCACAATGCTTGCGAAGAGTTGCGCTCGGAGTCCCCCAAAGAGTTATCTTTTGTCCCTCCTATTTCTCATCGACACACTGTCTCTGGTTGACATTATCCAGAAGCACTGTGTTAACGATCACTGTCAACCACCAGCTCTACCTCACCACCAACCATGGCTATTCCTACGCTGCCATCAAATTATCACAAAGCTAAAACTGCATGAGGAGAAATACGGTCTAAGTAAAATGTTGCAAGGCAGCATATTTTCTTCAGTTACAACTACACATTCCATTTTCAAATTCTGAGTCCATTCTGACAGTGAGGTTGAACCATACTGTTCATAATTTCAGTCACAGATTTAACCTCTAGATGAATTTTGAAACGCAAAACCACACCATCGAACATACCAGATAGTTACATCACCATAACATCAGCCGTCCCTTCTGCCACTCAGTTTATCTTTGCCAAAAACTTCCTCTGTGCCGGTGTTAATTTTATAATTGATTATTTCAATGCATTCCTGACGGGCCTCTCACATTCACTACAGCACCATTTGGAAATGTAAGATTTCCCACATCTCTGTTTTGCAATTCCTATTCCACATTCCCTCCAAACGGTAGGTGTACAGTCGCTCCAAGTTTTCCAGCTCGGACGGAGGCATTCACGTCCAATTTCATAACTCATAGAAACATAGAGATGTACAGCACGGAAACAGGTCCTTTGGTCCAACTCGTTCATGCTGACCACATATCTCAATCCAATCTAGTCCCACCTGCTAGTATCCGACCCATTTCCCTGCAAACCCTTCCCATTCATTTTCACATCCAAATTTATTTTAAATGTTGCGATTGTACTAGCCTCCACCACTTCCTCCAACAGCTCATTCCATTCACATACCACGCTCCGAGTGAAAAAGTTGCCCCTTAAGACTCTTTTATATCTTTCCACTATCACCCTAAACCTATGCCCTCTAGTTCTGGACTCCCAGAGACGATTAATCCTATTCATGAGCCTCATGATTTTATAAACCTCTATAATGTCAGCCCTCAGCCTCTGACGCTCCAGGGAACATAGACGTTGCCTATTCAACCTCTCCCTAAAGCTAAAATCCATTTGAGGTAATTTGTGGCAATCTTCTTCGCTGACCACTACACCTCCTAAGGTGGAAATAGCGACCACAGCAGGTTAGTGCTGAGGAGGAGTTGGCCGCAGTGCACTGCATTGTGTTGCCGGTAGCATACAGAGATGAATAACCTCTAGGTGATCACTTCGGTGTGGAAAAGACGAGGGCTCAGGTATAAAAACATTTTTATCAGCCTGGAATGCACTGTATCTTCAACAAACTTACTAACTATACCTTTTATGCTCCCTCCCAAATCGTTTGTATAATTGATGAAAAAGATTGAATCCTAAGGTGGAAATAGCGACCACAGCAGGTTAGTGCAGAGGAGGAGTTGGCCGCAGTGCAATGCATTGTGTTGCCGGTAGCATACAGAGATGAATAACCTCTAGGTGATTACTTCGGTGTGGAAAAGACGAGGGCTCAGGTATAAAAACATTTTTATCGGCCTGGAATGCACTGTATCTTCAACAAACTTACTAATTATACCTTTTATGCTCCCTCCCAAATCGTTTGTATAATTGATGAAAATTAATGGACCCCGCACCGATCCTTGTGGAAGTCAAGACAGTTTTGTGAGTTTGAGTTCTTTAATGTGAAAATTCCAGAACTTTCTTAAAGTTACATTCTCAAGTGGACTTTAATATTAGGTTCCAATGTGGCCCAGATAATGCAGTGAAGGTGTGAGGTGCCCTGTGTGTGCTGTCTATGCCCCAATGATCAGATTGATTCTAATCTGAAAGGGGAATATAGAGAATCTTACTTTCATTTAAGCATTTTTAAGCAAACAAGATGTAATTCTGAAGTAACAATTTACTCTACAAGCTTATGTGTGTGTGTGTGCATGTGAGACTGTGTGTGCGTGGAGTTATGAGTGAGAAAGTGTGAGTATGTGTATGTGTGTAACAGTGTATAAGTCTGATAAGGTGCATGTGTGAGCATAGGAGTGCATGTGTGAGCATATGAGAGAGATGTTATGTATGAGAGGATCTGCAGAGTGTATAGATCTGGAGGTGTGTGTGTGTGTGTGTGTGTGTGTGTGTGTGTGTGTGTGTGTGTGTGTGTGTGTGTGTGTGTGTGTGTGTGTGTGTGTGTGTGTGTGTGTGTGTGTGTGTCATTCGTTGCCATTTAACAGTTTTACAAGAACAATAACCATCACCAAACTAACCCCCTTCCCCTTCCGAAAAGGAGGCAGAGAATATTCCTGTGGGTTATTATCTGAAAGATTGAATCCTAAGGTGGAAATAGCGACCACAGCAGGTTAGTGCAGAGGAGGAGTTGGCCGCAGTGCACTGCATTGTGTTGCCGGTAGCATACAGAGATGAATAACCTCTAGGTGATCACTTCGGTGTGGAAAAGACGAGGGCTCAGGTATAAAAACATTTTTATCGGCTTGGAATGCACAAGGATGTGGTTAACATTTGCTGTACAAGTCATGCCTGCCAAACTGTGGGTAAGCCACAGACAGTAATAAAACCAGCACCTTTGTTGCCGATTCCCACATTCAAAGAGCTATTCCCACTCTCTGACAGACAATCAAACTAAGGCCATCACTGTGATAACACCAAAGCCTAACCACTTACCCACCAGTGAAGATAGGATGAATTAGCTTCTCGAGGCCAAGGGGAATGGAGTTGGGTTTTGAAAACTAATCAAGAGTGAAAAGGTTTCACCTGGAGCAGTTGCACCACTGACAAAGAAATTGAAACAAGTAAACAAATGTTAACGAAATACGGCAGGATAGAGTTGACAGTTGGTCTCAATGGCGAATCCAGAAAACTGTAAAGTGCCAAATTCAAAGATGCGGTGTGTAATGAGCTGAGGACAAAAACGGCAGCATCAGAGCAAGAACTTTAAAATTATGGAGAATCAGAAAAGAAGGACACGCTGCCTCAACAGGTTGTGGATCCTGTAGATACAGAGAATCAACTGAACATGTTCAAACCGGATGTTAGACTTTTGTTAAGTGCTTTAATGGATCTGGGAAAAGGGTCAGTCCTGATCGAATTAAATGCTTGAAGGGATTAAGGGACTGAGTGGCCTCCTGTTACTGATGGATATTCCTGTGATTGGAAGATGTAGGTAAAATTAATAACTGAAAAGCTTATCTTTGAGGTATATGTGTCTTTTTCTATGATCTGTCAAATAAATTTGATTGCCTCGCCACTGCCTGAGGTATTGAAACCCTACAAGGGAGAGGAGACGAGGTCTACACACATCACTCCGTTGGGCTGGACCATGAATTTCAAAAGAACTTACTCATCCTCTGACTGGTTACATTTTATTTTGACTGAAGTAAGCTGACAAGGTGAATTTTGAGCCTAATACTTAATTGAAGAAGATATCCTGGAATTAATCAAATGAATTCATTAGTCCCAGTCAGAAGCAGATGATAAAGAGCGAGCCCTGCAACAGTGAAGGACTGACAACACATTTCAAACTCAGAATGGTGCATGACTTGGATGGACGTTGCATATATTGGTGTTGCCAAGCATCTGATGCCCTTGTCTTTCTATGCGGTTGAATCATGGTTTTGGACGTGCGGCGAAGCAGTCTTGGCTATTTGCTGTGATGCATCCAGTAGTTATTATGAACTGGTGAGTCACTCGCTACCAACTTGAAAACATGTAAATTATGAAAAGTAGGCCATTCAGCCCGACTAGTCTGCTCTGCCATTCAATAAGATCAACAAAACTGACTTACTAGGCCAGCATGGAACATGAAATGATTTACTGATTACAGAAAGGACGAAATAGTTTAAGGCTTAAAATGTATTATTATGAACAATAAAGGTATTTATCTGAAAGCATAAACCAGTAACCACTTTAAAGCAGCAAACTTGTTCGTCACGCTGACATCTTGTGCTCATAATCCAAGAACGTTAGCCAGTTTCGGCTTTTTTGACGAGTATTGCCGGGAAGGAAAGCAGTTTCTGTGATCTGATCAAACTGTGATCTAGAATATACTCACTATCTAACTGTAAAACTGTCGCTCCATTCATTCTGAATCAGCATGGTGTTTTAACAAAACTGCACTTGCTACTATAATAAAAAAGTCATGCATAGACTCCCCCATATGTTTTTGTTATCAAATACTGTAATTAGAATAAGTCTTCGGACATTGGTTCCTATATGTTTATAGAACCTCTGCCCATAAATAAACAATGGCTTCGAACAATTCAAATACTTTGTTTAAGATTAATTACAGTGTGGAAACAGGCCCTTCGGCCCATCAAGTCCACCCCACCCCGCAACGCATCCAGACTCATCCCCTTACAGTTACCCCTGCCCCTAACATTACGGGCAATTTACCACGGTCAGTTCACCTAACTGCACATTTTTCGAGGGTGGGAGGAAGCCGGAGCACCCGGAGAAAACCTACGGAGACACATGGAAAATATGCAAACTCCACCCGGAATTGAACCCGGGTCTCTGGTGCTGTGAGACAGCAATAGCGCCCACTTTGCCACCGCTCCATCCACTTGTCTTAGTCTTGTTTCATCTCGGTAAAAACTTCAGCAGTTATTTTGAATGTTGCATCGAGATTGCTTGCTGTTTACAGAGAAAAAGCGTGGAACAATGTCACCCTCCAAGATGGAATCCTGAGCCGGCAAACAACACCCTCGATCGCCAATTGAATTTTGTCCTTTGATGGCATGGGATTGCTGACTATGTGCCTCTGCGAAGGTACTGCGGTCAACAAGGCTCATTTCCACGCTTCATTTACCATCTCTCCTTCGAACTGTCCCACAGATGCAGTCTGGTGAGACTTTGCTCTGGAAACAAACCAGGTCTGGTTACCATTGATAAAGAATGAGTTACATTTGTTTTGTTAGAACCGTGTACGCTTGAAGTGAACACGCTGTTTAAGAGATATGAACAGTGACTGAAAGTTTGAATGGAGATTCTGAAATGCAACTAATGTCTGGATGTCTTTTTTATTATTAGAACGTGCATGCTAGAAAGGTCCACAGCTGTTTAAGCGATTTGAGGGTTACTGAGGTTTGGAATAATGTAACTGAAGTTTTGAGAGTTTTTTTTTCACAGCCTGTCAGTAGCTGTTAAAAATATACCAACCAATGCAAATTGTTTAGCATTGTGATTTCGTTAAGCAAGTCAGCGGCTGTCAAACATATACCAAACAACAGTTAACTGCCTGCATGATAAGTATCTGTTTTTAAAGTGCTACTTTGTTGCACCCTCGATTTCAAATACTAAGTCACAGAATAGTGTTGATACATTCAGCCAGCAGCAAAACCAATATCGAGACTGTTGTCAATCTGAGTTGTTTTGTTGTCTGATACTTAAGAATTTTAAGCAATGTTAGGTACTCTCACTGGTGGGAGCGGGCAATGCAGTCTGAGAATTGAGTGGAGTTATTGGACTAAAGGATTGTATGTTTAATTGTAACTGTGATTTTTGTGAGAACTAGGGAACTAACATTTTTTAAAAAGCCGGAATTGGGATACTGAGCACAGTGTTTGAGTTGGAATCTTAGAAGTTAGTCACTCAGGAAACGAGCTGTTCGTATCCAATAAAGTTCTCAAACACCCAGACGCAGCCTGAAGTAAGAGCCCATCTGGACCAGAGGATGACCAATTAACTGGACGTCGAGACCACCAGTGGAACCCAGCAAAAATGGAACTCTGTGACGAAGGAAATTTTGCACCTCCTCAACCATGTTAAGGACGTATAGTACAAAAAAATGGAGTTGTGCCAACACCAACAAATCCCCACATAAAGATACTGAAGCCTACAAATCTGCAGCCAGACATCAAATAACCATTTAGAAAAGTGGACAAAGTAGAAGAAAGATATGCGCCAGCAATTTCCATTTGTTAGCTGCTTTAACTTTGGAAGAATATCTTATTTTGAAGAGTGTCTATTAAATAGAGACCCACTTAGTAAAAGGAATAAACAGTTAAACTGGGCAATTTTGGGAAATTGGAAAAGGGAAGCCAGAAATAGAAGGGAGAAAACTATTAAAGAAAATTATGCAGGGAAATAAAAAGAAAGAAAAGTCGCAGCAAGTAGTAGATAATAAACCACAAGTGGAATACTACAAACAAACGATGGTTAAACAGCCCGAAGAATGTAAACCAAGAACCCCTCCACGCACATAGGAGGATGCGGAGACTTTAGACAAACGGTTAAGTCAGTGTTGTTCTCCGCCGTCAGCTTATCAGGTCCCTAAACAAGATCTGTGATGGGCAACAACAATAATTACATTTGCGGTGCCACAAGATCATCAGTCAGATGCCTCCACTTGTCGCCCTGCTGACAATAACAGCTTTAAAACAGACCGTAGAAAACATTAACAAGAAGAAATGCAGAGGCAGGCTGTAATCACAGGGAAGATCAACAGTCCCAGAGCCAGGGTCGGGACAGTGGCAGAGAAAGAGCAGTACATAGGAGGCAGCAATGACACTCACAGACCCTATCCTTGGTATGTTTCTGATGCGATATTTCCCTAATCCTCGGGGAGAACAGTCAGTGCCGGTTCACTGACCCCGGGCACAGTCAAAAATTATAATTCTTATTGACTGTCTCCCCGATCCTGCCATTCAACTCGAGATGGCTTTTCATAAAATAAGTAACACTGTCTTTTCTCGTGAACTGAGCAAGATGGGCAAAGTGTCCTTCCTCAAAGGATGGCTTAAAGAGGAAAGTCACCCCGGGAGGTAACGGCTAGTTTGTCTCTGAGGCTCGCAGACAAGCAACCCGCGCCCCGCCCAAGTGAAACTTTGCAAGTTTCATGGATGATAGGTTTATAGTCAGCCGAAATACGATCATCATGTTTTTAATTTCAATTTAAGTAAATGTCTAAAATGGAAAGTAACGGCTTTAATAAACCTATAACAAGAAAAATATCGAGGAACCACTTTCACTTAACGCCATATTTAATTGTGATTGTACAAAACAATGACAGGGTTTCATATGTCAGAGAGAGAGAGAGAGAGATGAGAAAAAGACAGAATTAGAGACGCCAACTGTTGGTGCTGTGTTCACTGAACTAAATGCTAATGCTTTGTGGCGAGATTTGAGTGCGTATTTGTTTGTTAGTGACTGAACCTTTGAGTTTCCGCTCCCTGGAAATCGTGATCCAGGAATGCGTTGAATTTACTTTGCATTTTTGGAATCTACCGTGATTTGGAAGTGCAATGTGTGTCCATATCATTGTGGAACATATATGTTTAATGTTAATTCCTTTTTAAGGAACCAATGATTATGTAATGCACAATTTCTAAATAAAAAGGAATATTAATGAAGTGTTAATCCATCTACGCTTCTAGCAGATCATGACTGCCTTACTGTCAATTCCTAAATCTTCACTTTTTTGTGTTTTCATAAAAGCCAAACTTATGTAATTCCCCCATAGTTTCACTCTAAAGCTACAGATCAAATTCACCACCTTTCAAACTCAGGTGTTTGTCCAGCAAGAAAATTGACTAAAGGAAGTAAAAAATCTGTGATCCTGTAACCAAATTAGGATCAATCTGCGCTCTGCTTTCCTATCAATGTTTACTGAAGAAATTTTAGGATGTAATTAATAAATTAAATTAAGTTCAATCTTATGGTACTGTACAGTCAGATTAATATTTCAGCCTCAGGTACAGATTAATTCTGCACCAGGATAAACATGGCAGGCGTCAACTCTTTTCTTTTAAAATGAAGAGTAAGCCTAACATTGAGGAAACCGCTGTAGAGTTCAGAATTTGCTGATACAGACAAATCTGTCTCTATTTCTCTTCCTTACTGAAAATTGAAGTTTCAGTTGAACATTATTTTATAAAAAAATCTTGTAACAAACATAAGATACTACTGTTAATATCTGGGTGTCTGGATTAGTCATTATGCGTGCATAAGAAGCATTTTATTACCATGAAACGTAGCACACACACCCTGGGACACTCTGGGATTCCATCTCTCACACTCTAGGATTCTCTCTCTCACTCTATGCCACACTCTGGGATTTCCTCTGGCACACCCTGGGATTCGCTCACACTCTGGCACATTCTGGGATTCCCTCAGGCACAGCCTGACACTCTCTCACATTCTGTCACAGCCTGGCACTCTCTCACGCACACTCTGGGACACACTGGGATGCCCTTACACACTCTGGGACATTCTGTGATTCTCTCTCACACTCGGGGATTCCATTACACAGCATGGTACTCTGGATTATCTCTAACACAAACTGGGGTTCTCTCACACACTCCCTGGGACACTCTGGGATTCCCTTACATACTCTGGGATTCACACTCACACACTCTGGGACAATCTCACACACTCTGGGACATTGATTCTCTCTCACACTCTGGGACTCTCACACAACCTGGGACACTGGGACCCTCTCCCACTCACTCTGGGACCCTCTCCCACACACTCTGGGACACTGATTCCCTGACACACACTGGGATTCTCTCACACACTGGCACACTCGAGGAATCTCTCTTAAATTCGGGGATTCCCTCACACACCAGGGACTCTGGGACTCTCTCAACATCTCACTCACTCTGCGACTCTCTCTCTCTCACTGTGGGATTCTCTCGCACCCACTGGGAATTCTTTACACTGTCTGGGAGACTGTCGCAAACTCTGGGACACATTCACACACTCTGGGACATTCTGGTATTCCCTTACACACTCTGGGATTCACTCACACACTCTGGGACACTCTCACACACTCTCTAGGATTCCCTCTCACACACTCTGGGGCTCTGTTGCACACACTCTTGCACAGCCTGTGACTCCCTCACACTCACACACACGGGCACTGCCTGAGGCTCACTCACACTCACACACACGGGCACAGCCTGCTATTCACACACACACACACACACACACACACACACACACACACACACACACACACACACAGCCTGGGACCCACTCACACTCATACACTCTGGGACATTCTATCATTCTCTCTTACACTCGGGGATTCCCTTCCACAACATGGGACTCTGGGACTCTTTCACTCATTCTTGGACACTCTCTCATTCACTGTGGGATCCGTTTCACACTCTGGGATTCCCTTACACACTCTGGGTCCCTGGCAGTCTCTCACACACCATGGGACTCTCTGGAATCCCTCACACACTCTGGGATTCCCTTACACAATCTGGGACACTGGGATACTCGTCAACACACTCTGGGATTCCCTTACTCAATCTGGGACTCTGGGACTCTCACTCTTTCACACAAACTCTGAGACACTGGGATCGTCTCCCACACACTTTGGGATTCCCTTATATACTCTGGGACCCTCGCCCAAACACTCTGCGACACTCTGGGATTCCCTCACACACTCCGGGACACACTCTCACACTCTGGGACACTCTGATTCCCTTACACATCTGGGATTCGCAAACACACTCGGGGACACTCACACATTCGGGGATTCCCTTACACACTCTGGGACACTGGGACCCTCTCCCACACACTCCAAGTACCCACTCTGGGACACCCTGGCAAGCGCCCACGCACGCTGGGACACCTTGACACATGCTCCTGCCCGCCTGGGCACCGTGGCACGTGCCGGCTGAGATGCGCCCTCGCCATCTGGGACACCCTGAAAGGAGCACTCGCCCGCTGGGACACAATGGAACACGCCGTCGCCCGTTGGGGCATCTTGAGACGCGCCCACGCACTCTAGTACACACCGGCACGTGCCCTCGCACTCTGGGACACCCTGGCCCGTGTCCTCAGGCCCTGGGACGTGCCCTCCCACCTTGGGACGCGCTCTCGAACCCTGGGATACATGGCAACGGGGTTGGACGAGGTCGGGGGAGGAACGGCGTTGCACGGGGTTGAGGGTAAACGGCATTTCATGGGGTTGGGGGGAAAGCATTGCATGGGGTTGGGGGCGGACGGTGTTGCACGGGGTTGGGGGTCGGTGCTGTAGGGGATTGGGGGTATGGTATTGCAGGAGGTCTGTGGCAGGGAAACAGCATTTCACGGGGTCGGGGGAAATGGCTTCGGACGGAGTTCGGTGTGGGTGAGGGGACAGGAGACCCCTGTAAATAGAGGTGCATCCCCCCAGCCCCTCGAAGCCCCCTGTAAACGCTGACACATTTCCCCCACCCCACCTCTCCCTCGGATCCCTCTGCCAACACTGACACATTCCTCTGGTGTATTAATCCGTTCCTGAAAGTTCATTTAAAGATCCCCACAACCACGATAAATCAGCTTCTCTCAACCTACCACTCACAAGGAAAGCTATTGCCACCTTCTTCAACGGGGTGAAATGACCAATCCAAATCATACCCTTCCATTCCCTACATCAAAGCAGTGACTCCTCTACAAGCTGACAATCTGGGCCTCCAATCAAGAATTCACTGAGTAAGTATTAAAGAAGTATCCATTATGATTCTGACAGACCACTTTTCAGGGATTCCCCCGAGGGGAAATATGTTTATCTCCCTGTGTGGGAGAAAACCTTGCTATTTTGCAAGATGAACATTTTAAATTGAATATTCCCATGTATCAGAACTGCCTACAGAGTTAGCGATGAACAACGGACACCAATTTACACCCAGACATCAATGAGACACAGAAAGCGTCCTTGGTGTTTCAATAGCGCAATCACAGCGCCACAGTCAGGGAAATGAGGGGATTGTTTCTCCCCAAACAATTTTAGCAACACACACAGAACTATACCATTTAGTACCAGGAGCCTGACTGCAGCTTAATAACATTCTTTGGTCTGATTAAGAGTTTGTGGGTGGCACGGTGGCAAGCACTGCTGCCTCACAGCGCCAGAGACCCGGGTTCATTTCCCGCCTCAGGCGACTGACTGTGTGAATTTTGCACGTTCTCCCTGTGTCTGCGTGGGTTTCCTCCCACAGTCCAAAGATGTGCAGGTCGGGTGAATTGGCCATGCTGAATTGGCCGTAGTGTTTGAGGTAGGAGAATGGGTCTGTGTGGGTTGCTCTTCGATGGGTTGGTGTGGACTTATTGGTCTGAACGGCCTGTTTCCACACTCTAAGTAATCTAATCAAAGGCAAAACATTATCTCTGCTTCTCTCTCTACATTAGCTGCCAGTCTGTTTCAAATTTCCAGCAGCCACAGCATTTGTGTTCATTTTAGTAACATTATCGTTAACTTTACAAAACTCACCCAGTTTCTGCAACATCTTTTGATCCACTTAGTACTGTAAGCATTGCAAATTATTCTCTGGAATGTAGTCAGTGATTCCGTTATTGAGGTGGAAATGATCACAGATTCCCAGGTGTTTGAGTGAAGTCATTTCGCATTATCTCAGTCACTCAGGCTGCTGTCCATTTCTGAGACTGTGACCTATCAGAGTAAAAGAAGACAGCAATAACCCAGGGAAATCCTCAGCCAGAAGCAGAAAGACACAAAAGACACGAGTCACTGTTTGGGTTTGAAATTAAATTGATGTAATTTTAATAAGTGCATTATTGAAATAACGTATAGTTATAGAGCTGGAGGCAGATAATAAGCAGTGAAGAGAAAGGGGGAGCTTAGATTTATGAATAGTTGGTTAATATTCACTTTTCGAGTAAAAAAATAAATTGATGCTATTTTCTTTAAATAGTGGAATTTGAGAATTCTCGGTCACTCAGACTTTAACAGATTACATGGTGAGGTGAATTTTTCTGGGTATTTGGTTTAATTAACAGAGGGGTTCATCGTCATGTTGCAACAAAAGAAACACGACAAAGAACAGTACAGCACAGTAACAGGCCCTTCAGCCCATAATGTTGTGCTGAATGTGACACCAAATTAAACTCATCCTTTCTGCCTATCTTTGTTCCATGTCCTTGCATATTCACATGCTTACCCAAAAACCCCTTAAACACCCCTCTCATATCTGCCTCCTCCACCATCCCTGGCAGCATGTTCCAGATTCCTACCACACTCTGTGGAAAACATATTACCCCTCACATCTCCTTTGATCGCTCCCCCTCTCACCTTAAATGCACATTATCTAGTAAAGATATTTCAACTCTGGGTAAAACATTTTTACCGTCAACCCTGTGCATCTCATGATGCTGCGCTGACTGTCCCTAATTAGGTCATTCTTTTCCAAATGCGCATATATCCTATCCATAAGAATTCTGTCCAAAGCTTCCCAACCTCTGAGGTGAGACTCACCGGGCTATAATTTCCTGGATTGTCCCTATTTCTTTTTTTAAGAGAGGAATACCATCAGCTACTCACCAGTCCTCTGCAATCTTTCCAGTGGCTAGCGAGGATTCAAATATCTTGGCCAACACCGCAAAAATCTCCTGTCTTGCCTTTCTCAATAACCTGAGGTAGCTACGATCGGGCCCTCGGGATTAATCCAGTTAAATGCTCTTCAACAAATCTCACGCTTCTTTCTCGACCTCAAAAATGCTGAGCACATCAGCATGCTCCACACAAATCTCATTATCCTCTATATCCTTTATCCTGTGTGAATGCAGATGCAAAGTAATTATTTATGATCTCGTCCACTTTCACTGACTTCAAGCACAAATTCCTTCCTTTAGGCTTGGCTGGCCCGACCTTCTTCCTAGTGATGTGGAAGCTGTGGAAAGGGTTCAGAGGAGATTTACTGGGATATTGCCTGGAATGAAATGAAGGTCTTACAAGGGAAGGCTGAGGAATTGGCAGCTGTTTTAGTTGGAAAGAAGAAGGTCGAGAGGTGACTTAATTGCCTGCAACAGTAGCAGAACCGCCGACGCAATGGGCATTTAAATAGGCATTGGACATACATATGGGTAATATTGGAAGTGTGTAGCTTAGATAGGCATCAGATTTATTTCACAGGTCGGTGCAATATTGAGGGCCAAAAGGTCTGTACTGTGCTGTAACGATCCATGTTCATATCCTCTTGTGGGTGATTCTCTCCAGAACAATTTGGGATTCACTTTAACCCTAATTGCTAAGGTCATGGCCCCTCCTTGCTCTACTCATTCCCTGTTCAGGTTCCTTCCAGCTTTTGTTTTTTACATTCGTCACATGCCATGTCCAATTCGAGATTCCCAAACCTTGCATAGGTTTGTTTTTTCCCCTTTTGACTAAATTCCCAGCCTCCTTTGTTATCCAAGGAGCCCTTACATTGCCAGCCTTATCCCTCCTCTCTCCTGGAACATGCTGCTCGTGAACTCCAATCAGCAGGACTCTACCTAACTCCCACGTGTCCAATGTGGCATTGTCTGATGACAGCTCCTCCCAATTAAAACTCCCAAGCTCCTGCCTAATTTAGATTACTTACAGTGTGGAAACAGGCCCTTTGGCCCAACAAGTCCACACCGACCCGCCGAAGCGCAACCCACCCATACCCCTACACTTACCCCTTACCGAACACTGCGGGCAATTTAGCATGGCCAATTCACCTGACCTGCACATCTTTGGACTGTCGGAGGAAACCGGAGCACCCGGAGGAAACCCACGCAGACACGGGGAGAACGTGCAAACTCCACACAGTCAGTCGCCTGAGTCGGGAATTGAACCCGGGTCTCTGGTGCTGTGAGGCAGCAGTGCTAACCACTGTGCCACCGTGCCGCCCTAAAAGTGCTGCGTAAGGCGACAGGGAACACCCCACCCCATCAACTGAATGCAGATAAGCTGTTGTTGGCAAAGCAGATTAAGGACACACAAGGAAGAGTCAGACACCCCAGATGGGACTAACATACTGACATCATTTGCAATCCCACAAATTAGAAACATCCCATTTATTCGTAGCTGCCTTAAATAATTCTTAAGTTGTGATTACTGATTCCAAAATGGTCTCCCACTGAAAGGTCAGTCACCTGGCCAGGCTCTTTCAGCAATATAAGGTCCACTATGGCCCCTCCCCCTCCTTTACATTACTATTTCAAGAAAACCTTCTTGGGTGCACTTAACAAACTCTGCACTGTATCAGCCTCTTGCTCTAAAGTAGTGCCAGCAAATGGTGGGAAAGTTAAAGTCATATTGAGAACTCTGTTGTTAATGCCCCTTGCCATAATCTGCCGAGATATTTGTCCCTCGAGGTATCATTGGCAGATTGAGTATCCTATAGTATAATCCCATAAACTGCATCCTTCTTATACACGTTGCCTCAGTGGACGAGCCCCTCCAGTATGTCCTGAGTGCAGATGTAACATTCAACCTCTTTTACCCTCCTCTCCATCTTGTCTGAAACAATGAAATCCTGGAATATTGAGCAGCCAGTCCTGTCCTGCCCCAAACCCAATCTCTGGAATGGCCACAATATCGAATCTGAGCTGGTGTACCTTAGCTATGTTGCGCCTTGTGTTGAAATTAACACAATCAGCACATTCGTACTGTGGTGTTCATTTGTCTGTATTTCCTTTCTGATTGACTAGTTTACATGTTCCGACCAAGCTCCCCCCCCCCCACCCCCTACTCATATTGCTGTCCTGATGCTGTGGTTCCCAAGACTTTGTCATTCTAGGTTAATGCTGAAAATATGTTGCTGGAAAAGCGCAGCAGGTCAGGGAGGATCCAAGGAGCAGGAGAATCGACGTTTCGCGCATGAGCCGTAATTCAGGAATTCCTGAAGGAGGGCTCATGCTCGAAACGTCGATTCTCCTGCTCCTTGGATGCTGCCTGACCTGCTGCGCTTTTCCAGCAACACATTTTCAGGCCTGATCTCCAGCATCTGCAGTCCTCACTTTCTCCCATTCTAGGTTAAACCCTTCCGTTGTAGCAGGAGCGAGCCTTCCTGTGAGGATATTGGTTCCCCTCTAGTTCAGGTCACCCCTGCTCCAGAAGAGGTGCCAAAGATCCAAGATCCTGTAACCCTGCCCCTGTACCAGCTCTTCAGTCATGCATTCATCTCTGCTATTTCAATTCTTATCTCACAAGCACATGAGACTGGTGGTAATGCAGCGATTACGAGCCTCAAGGTCCTACATTTCAGTCGTTCCCTACTTCGTGTACTTACTCCTCAGGAGCTCATCCCTCTTTCTATCTGTGTTGTGGGTAGCAATGAGCACCATGACCTCTGGGCTCCCATTCTCCCAATTCAGAATTTCATGAAAATGCTCAGAGATGTCCTTGACCCAGGCATCAGGGAGACAACACCCCATCCCGGAGTCTTGGACGCAGCCACCGTAACACCTGTCTATGCCCCCAACTAATGGTTCTCCTCTCATCTTCGCTCCCTTGGATTTTGCCCGACCTTGTTCTACAGCAGGTTCAGTTATAGAGTAATAGAGTCCTACAGCACAGAGAGAGGCCCTAGGAGCAGACTGATTCCTGGCAACCATAATGTCCATCCATGGCAACCCCATTTCCCTCCCCATGCCCCATATCGTTCTAATCCTTTCCTATCCATGTATTTGTCCAAATGATTTTTAAATGTTCTTAATGTACCTGCCTCAGCCACTTCCACTGACAGCTCATTCCGTAGGCGAATCAGCATCTGTGTAAAAAAAATGCTGCTAACGTTCCCTTTTATTCTTTCCCCTCTAACCTAAAAGGGATGCCCTCTAGTCCTCGATTCTTCAACCCTGGGAAAACGACTGAATGCATTCACCCGATCCATTCCTCTCATGATCATATACATTTCTATAAGATCTCCCTTATGTCGCCTGTGCTCTGAAGAAAAATGTTCCAGCTTGTCCAACCTCTCCCGATAACTCAGGCCATTGAGTTGTGGTGCTATAGACCTGGCTACCGCTGTGCTACTCCCCTGAGAGGTTATCCCCAACAATACACCAGCTCTCTCTCCTTTAACATCCCGCAGCCAACCCCTGTATGCTCCTTAGTGGGTCCTGCTGTTACTCCAACCCAACCATGCGGA
Organism: Hemiscyllium ocellatum; assembly: GCF_020745735.1. Taxonomy (NCBI): domain Eukaryota; kingdom Metazoa; phylum Chordata; class Chondrichthyes; order Orectolobiformes; family Hemiscylliidae; genus Hemiscyllium; species Hemiscyllium ocellatum. Next base: position 38,953,762 of record NC_083433.1, read on the forward strand.
CACCCACCTACCTGATGGAACCTGGATGTTTGGACAGGACAAGATCATGGGTGTATTTAAACGCAATGAATGGAAATCTGAAATTACATTTGGACTGAATGTAATGTAGAGCAGTGTGAAATGGAGGTGGATGATATACGTGACTTGCTGCAAGGATACTGACAGTAGAATCTGAGGCGATCACGAGTATATGGAGGTAGAATGTGGGAGACAAGCGGGGACTGTACTGGAATAGTCACGGTGAGAGGGAACAAAAGCTGGATGGAGAGTTTCAGCAGCTGACTTACTGACACGGAGGTGAGCCATCGGAAACTGAGCAAGTGGCCACCATCTAATAGGACAGAGAAACTGATCCATCAGCCTGAAACTGACTGACCACGTGGCTGTCAATGAATCCAATACAAGTGAATGGAAACATTGCTCAGAGCATGTTTCTGTAACATTCAACAAAACCAGGAAATGGAAAGTGAATAATGAGCTGAAAACACAGCTCTGTTAGAGTCAATATCATTCAATGTTCACTCAATGAATATCCTAACCTGCAGAAAGGAATCTCCCAGAATCACAGCAGAAAGAGAAAACAAGCTTAGCAGAGACGGAATGAAGCCACCACCTGCATCAAAACAGCTCAGAACAAAGAGGCTGAATTCTCAACAAACTGACAAGCAATCCAGATACTTTCAGAGTTACAGATCGAGTTCAGAATTATTCAGGAAACAGACTTACCAGATACACTAGTCAGTGGTGTGTGCCAAAAATGCATGTAAGGCCCCAGGTGGAATAGCATGGTGATGTGTCGTTTTTTCTTTGAGGAATGATGCTTTGTTTTCGCTCAGAAGAGCAGATGTGGAGTTCCCTGATCACTAGATTTACAGACAAAGGAAACCTGATCAAGGACTCACAGGTCAATTACACTGTTAGTGACAGCCCATCGCACACAACAACAACAGCCTGTTACACAGAGAACAAAACAGATTCTAGTTTAACAGAGACACTCTCACAATGAACATCTGCTGCTTTAATAAAAATGTTGCCTCTTTGAAGAAAAGGAACATATCACCAATGCAGCCAGACTTTTAAACTGCCCAAGAGAACTGCGGAGATTTTAAACAATTCAGTGATCACTGTTTCTATGTATTTTGAAGCTATTTTGAGCAGTGTATGTATCGTGAGTCGGTGTGGACTTGCTGGACTAAGGGCCAGTTTCCACACTGGAGGGATTCTATTCAATACAATTGTCAACCTGTCCCACTGCAGGTTGGGTAAGGCCCGAGGGGACTCTGTACCGGGCAGGGGTTGCGCCCCACAGCACGATGGGGAAAGCCCGAGGCTACTCTGTACCCGGCAGGGGCTGTGTCTCACAGCAGGATAGGTAAGGCCCGAGGGGAGTCTGTAGGGGGCAGGGGCTGTGTCCCACAGCAGGATGGGTAAGGCCCGAGGGGACTCTGTACCGGGTAGGGGTTCTGTCCCACAGTAGGATGGGTAAGGCCCGAGGGGACTCTGTACCGGGTAGGGGTTCTGTCCCACAGCAGGATGGGTAAGGCCCGAGGGGACTCTGTACCGGGCAGGGGCTGTGTCCCACATCAAGATGGGTAAGGTCCGAGGGGAGTCTGTACCGCGAGGGGCTGTGTCCCACAGCAGGATGGGTAAGGCCCAAGGGGAGTCTGTACCGGGGAGCGGTTGTGTCCAATTGCAGGGTGGGGAAGGCCCGAGGGGAGCTGAAAGTGTGTTGCTGGAAAAGCGCAACAGGTCAGGCAGCATCCAAGGAGCAGGAGATACGACGTTTTGTGCATAAGCCCTTCTTCAGGAATGAGAAAAGTGTGTCCAGCAGGCTAAGATAAAAGGTAGGGAGGAGGGACTTTGGGGAAGGGCGTTGGAGATGTGATAGGTGGAAGGAGGTCAAGGTGAGGGTGATTGGCCAGAATGCGGTGGGGGGGGAGAGGTCAGGAAGAAGATTGCAGGTTAGGAAGGCGGCGCTGTGTTCGAGGGATTTGACTGAGACAAGGTAGGGGGAGCGGAAATGAGGAAACTGGAGGGAGCCTGTACTGGGGAATGGTCGCGTCCCACAGCAGGATGGGCAAGGCCTTGGACAAGTCTGGACCCGGGAGAGGTAATGTACGAGGGAAATCTGTACAGGGGAAGCGCTGTGTCCCACATTAGGGTGGGTGAGGCCAGACGGGAATATGTACAGGGGAGAATGTGTGTCCCACAGCAAGATGGGTAAGGTCCGAGGGGAGTTTGTACTGGGGACAGGTTGTGTCCCACAGCAGGATATGTAAGGCCCCAGGAGAGATGGCACCAGGTAGGGGTTGTGTCCCACAGAAGGATGAGTAAGACCCGAGGGGACTTTGTATTCATGTTGTTGTGTCTCTCAGCAGGAATGGATAAGGCCCAAAGGTCTTCTGTACCGGGGAGGGTCTGTGTCCCTCAGCAGGATGGGTAAGGCCTGAGGTGAGTCTGTACAGGAGAGGGGTTGTGTCCCACAACAGGATGGGTAAGGCCTGAGGAGAGTTGTACCGTGGAGGGATTGTGTACCAAGCAGGATGCGTAAGGCCCGAGGGCAGATTACACCAGGGAGGGGATGAGTCCCACTGCAGGATGGCTAAGGCCCAAGGGGAGTCTGTTACTCGGAGGTTTGTGTCCCACAGCAGGACAGATAAGGCTCAAGGGTAGACTGTACCGGGGAGGGGTTGTGTCCCACTGCGGGATGGTTAAGGCCAGGTGGTAATCTGTACTGGTGAGGGTATGCATCCCAAAGCAAGATGGGTAAGGCCTGAGGGCAGTCTGTACTGGGGATAGAATGTGTTCCATTGCAGGATGGGTAAGGTCAGAGGGAAATCTGTACCCAAGTGGGGTTGTGTCCAACAGCAGGGTGGGTAAAGCTCAAGATTAGACTTTACCAGGGAGGAGTTCAGTCCCACAGCAGGATGGGTAAAGCCTCAGGGGAGTCTGTATCAGGGAGGGGCTGTGTCCCCTTGCAGAAGGGGTAAGGCCCGAGGCGACGCTGTACTGGGGAATGGTTGTGCCACAAAGCTGACCCAAATGGTTGGGTCAGGCTGGAGGGGTAGAGGGAACCGGGGAGGGGTTGTGTCCCACAGCACGATTGGTAAGACCTGAGGGGAGTCTGTGCCAAAGAGGGTCTCTGTCCAAAAGCACGATGAGTAAGGACCCACGGGAGCCTTACTGGGAAGGGGTTCGGTCCCACAGCAGGATGGGAAAGCCCCGTCAAGAGTCTGCACCAATGTGGGGTTGTGTCTCACAGTAGGATTGGTAAGGACTGAGGGGAGTCTGTACCGGGGAGGGGTTGTGTCCCACATCAGGATGGGTAAGGACCAAGGGGAGTCTGTACCGGGGTAGGGATTGTCTCCCAAAGCAGGATGGGTAAGGACCGAGGGGAGTTGTACCAAGTCGGGTCTTGTCTCTCAGCAGGATGTGTGAGGCCCAAGGGTAGTCTGTACTGGAGAAGGGATGTGTCCCACAGCAGGATGGGTAAGGGCCGAGGGGAGATTGCACCAGGGAGAGGTTGGGTACCACAGCAGGTTGGGTAAGGCCCGTTGAGAATCTGTATCGGGGAGGGGTTGTGTCCCAATCAGAATGGGTAGAGCACGAGGAGAGTCCAACCTGTGGAGGGGTTGTGTCCCACAGCAGCATGTGTCAGGCCCGAGGAGAGTCTGTACTGGGGAGGGGTTACGTCCAACAGCAGGATGGGTACGGCCCGTTGAGAGTCTGTACCCAAGTGGGGATTTGACTCACAGCAGGGTGGGTGAGGCCAGAGGCTAGTCTGTACCAGGGAGGGTATGCGTACCAAAGCAGCACGGGTAGGACTCAAGGGTAGACTGAACCGGGGAGTGTTCGGTCTCACAGCAGGATGGGCAAGGCCTGAGGACAGTCTGTACCAGGGAGGGGATGTGTCCCACAGCAAGATGGGTGAGGCCTGAGGGGAGTCTGTACCGGTGAGGGGTTGGGTCCCACAGCAGAATGGGTAAGGCTCAAGATCAGACTTTACTGGGGAGGAGTTCGGTCCAACAGCAGGATGGGTAAAGCATCAGGGAATCTGTATCATGGAGAGGATGTGTCCCACAGCAGGATGGCTAAGGCCCGAGGGGAGTCTGTACCGGGGAGGAGTTCGATCCCACAGCAGAATGGGTAAGGTCCGAGAGCTATCTGTACCGGTGAGCGATTGTGTCCTACTTCAGGATGAATAAGGGCCGAGGCGAGTCTGCACCGGGGAGGGGTTGTGTCCCACAGCAGGATGAGTAAGACCTGAAGAGTGACCATGAGCAAAGATTTACTTAGGGAGGTGAGGGGCAACATTTTCCACAGAGGACGGTTCATAGATGGAATGGACTGCCAGTGGCACATGGGAGAAACAAGAACAATTACGACATTGAAAAGACATTTGGGCAGGAATATGGAGAGGAGAAGGTTTGAAGGACCATGGGCGAAATGCAGGGAAATGCAGCTCATTCAGTTCAGGAAACCTGGTCAGCATTGATGACTGAGGCCAGAGAGTCATGCAGCACAGAAACAGACCTTAAGTCTTGGGTTATTGGTGGAGTGGACTATCGTGACAAGGCATGTTGTTGAGACTGAAGTAAGTTAGAGAGATATGGATGGCAGTCTGGACTGGAGCAGATTTCAAATGTGTGATGTGAGTGGTGAGAGGGGAGGAAAGTACAGAGATGAGAACTGTTTTTGGCATTAGAATGATTGAAGACACTATCTATGGCTTGTCTTGTGGATCAGAATGGGAGCGGGAACACAGAACAGACCATTCCCAGACAGCATTCCCACCCTCTCGTGGGAGGCCTGCTTTCCACTCTTTTATACTGATGCTCACTAAGACAGCACAGGCCTGTAGTGATAACTGTGACACTCCCGATGTTGCCTTAGTACAACAAAACTTGCAGTAAAAGCAGTGACTGAACCTGGATTGTATCTATACTGTGCTCCCCTCCAGCACGATAGCTATGTCATGTCCTATTAGCTCATGTTTGGAGTCCTCTCATTGCTCTCTGCTCTGTTCACTGAGAGTGATCTTACCTCACTGCAGGATTTATTGAAGAACCCAGATCTCCCTGCCCTGTGTCTCTCTGGCTGACAAACCATCTTTAATAAGGGATGGATGAGACACCCAGCAGCTGGGAAGTCTATTAGGTCAGGACCTTGCTGAATACCGACAGACATATAGACAAAATGGGAAATTAGACTGATGCAGTGAGGGCTACACATGTCCCACAGAAATCTGGAACATCCCAGTCTCCATCGTCTCTCTGGAGTGGAGAATTCTGTTTGCTCAGGATCTCGAGTAGCTGCAAGAGCGAGGGACACTGACAGAGGCAACAATTAGACCCACACAGTGAGGGATACCACATGGAGAGATACTGAGTGATATCACCAGAGTGCAAGATCAAACAACTGGGCAGGAAGAAAGGGTTTTGGTTCATGTTGCACTGGGATGCGCAACCTGTGAGCAGGCAAAGTGATAGCCTAGTGGTATTATGTCAGACAATTTGTCCGGAAACTCAATAAATGTGCTCTGGACATAGGTTTAAATCCCACAATTGCAAATGATTGAATGTGAATTAAATGCTTTAACAAACATGTAATTAAAACCTGTAAGTGAGTATTAAATAATTGTTGATGTCAAGAAAAATCCACCGGGTGCATTCATGTCTTTAGTGAAGTAATCCAAGGTGTGTGTTTCCTCCGATTGTCCTCGACCCCGATAGCCCCACCATCCTGCACATTGACCTTCTCAAGATGGCGGATCTGAGGCCCGCGCTCCCTCTTTCCTCAAACAAATGGCGGCCGTGACCCTGGGCCGCTTTCTTGACAGAGACTACCATCTCCTTAACCGGGCCTGGAGGGTATTTTTCTGTTTTTTTTCATCTATATCCGCGTCTTGTGAATTGTCTCCGCTCCTTTCTCCCAGCGAGTTTCCCACAGGCCGCTCTCTGAACCCGATCGTAGCCGCACCCGGAAAAAGCTACTCCATGCCTCGCTGTGTCGTGGTTAATGTGACACTGCGCATGCTCTTCATAGAAAACAAACAACGCGTGCATCGGAGATTATCAGTGAGTTTATAGAGAATATTCATGACTGCATAGAATCACGGGGGAAATATTAGACATTAACAATAGCTGTGTCGAGTTACAGTCATTGAGATGGTTAATATGCAAATAGATTGTTCCGTCCAACTTAACCATACTGGCCAGGTATGTAAATTACCAATCGTTCTGGGAGTTTGAAAATAAGTTGTTACTCGAGTTGTGTAAATCGATGGAAAATCCATCCATTGTCAGATTTACGTCTTAACTATTTCTTTAAAACCTCACATTGTTTAATGAGTGGGGTTTAATGCTCCACTATGTCATGACAATGATCAATCCTGCAAAGCAGTTTTACTTCTGACCAATCCTGAAGCGTTCACTCCCGAGAATGCATTGGCCCTGCTTCTCACTCATTCTGGTTGGAGGACCGGCCGCTGCTCGGTCCTCCAGTTCCGCCCTTTCCTCCCAATTGCAGAGTTGATTCAGGTGCGACTCAGCAGCTGAGCAACAGAAACATTCAGGGACAAGGGAAGTTGGAATCGATGCCTTGTGATGTAGGGAAAATATCCCGAAGTTTGGACGGAGAGGCCGGCATTCAGTTCACAGATGGTGCAGGTGTGTGTAAAAACAATCGAACAGGTTCATGAGGGAAATAAGGGAAGTCAGGAAACGACTAAAAACAATAGAAAACGTATGCAATGTGGTGGTGCTCTCAATACTCAGATGATTTTAGTCTTTACCAAGTATTTCAGGGTCCCAATACAGTCTGTTCCACTCCTCCTTGTGCACATATACCACGATTGTGGGGTAAAGTGTTGTGGTGGAATATAAAGGTGCTTATCCGCAACTCCCTTGGTTTTGGAGTTGAAAATGGGTGAGAAAGAGTAGGGTTTTGTATGGAGTTACCTGTTCCCCTCCTGTTGCAACATCTCATTATTGCCCTGACTATACCTCGTACATGTTTGGTAGAGATCACTGTCATTTCATAAGCCCACAATGCAAGACCAGTCATTCTGTTTAAGACAGCAGAAATCTCTTTTAGCACAATAGGCATGACATGCCTGGACCTGTTGCAATGCTTCAAACTCCACAAGGCAGCCATACTCTCTATGACAGACAGACTCATCTTGGAACCTCCTCTGTCCTTAAGACTTTATGCACTGCTTGCGATCTTCCCTTTCCCCTTTGTACGTTCCCTTTCCAACCCAACCCACCTGCATCACTCCACAGTTGGAGCTGTCAAGGGCAGATGTCTGTGAAATAGCCTCAGTAACCTTCTCTATCTTCCTTTTAAGATGTATTTTAAAGTCTTTTTCTTTAATCAATGTTTTGATTATCCATGAAGCACCTTAGGAGATTTGCCATTGTGAAATTTCCATGCAATGCAAGTAGTTGTTGTTATTGCCATACATTAGGAGAAACAGGAATGATGCAGTCAAAATAATAACGAGAAAGTCACTGTAGTGTATAGGCCACCAAATAATTACATCACATTGTCATAGGCAATGAACAAATAAATAACTAATGCCTGTAAAAATAGTAGAGATATTATCGTGAGTGATTTTAATCTACATGTATATTAGTCAAACCAGCTCAGTCAGGGTAGCCTTGAGGAGTTCATTAAATGTATCCATGATAGCTTTCTTGAACAGTATGAAATAGAACTGAAAAGGGAGCAAGATATCCAAGATCTGGCCCGGTGCAATGAGGCAGGAATAATTAATGACTTAAGAGCTCGGGATCCCCTGGGAAGAAGCGATCACCGTATGGTTGGATTAGAATACATATGGAGAGTGTGAAAATAAAATCTAATAACTGGGTCATGGGCTTGAACACTGGGAACTACAAGAGAATGAGAGAGAATCTGGATAAAGTAGACAGTAAGCAAAAAATTTATGGTGGGAAGTTGATGAGCAATTGAAGATTTTCAAAGCCATTTTACAAAGTGCTCAGCAAATGTATATTCCAGTGAAAAGGAAGGACTGCATGAAAAGGCATACTCGGCAATGGGTGTCTGAGGAAAGTGATCAAATTAGACCATAAGACATAGGAGTGGAAGTAAGGCCATTCGGCCCATCGAGTCCACTCCGCCATTTAACAATGGCTGGCGGGCATTTCAACTTCACTTACCCGCATTCTCCCTGTAGCCCTTCAATCCTTGTGGCATCAAGAATTTATCAATCTCAGCCTTGAAGATATTCAGCATCCCAGCCTCCACTGTACTCCGTGGCAATGAATTCCACAGGCCCACCACTCTCTGGCTGAAGAAATGTCTCCGCAGTTCTCTTTTGAATTTAAACACTTTAATTCTAAGGCTGTGCCCACTGGTCCTGGTCTCCTCGCCTCATGGAAACAATTTCCTAGCGTCCACGCTTTCTCTGCCATGTATTATCTTGTAAGTTTCTATTAGATTTTCCTGTAACCTTCTAAACTCCAATGAATACAATCCCAGGATCCTCAGCCATTCCTCGTAGGTTAGAACTACCATTCCAGGGATCATCCGTGTGAATCTCCGGTGGACACGGTGCAGTGCCAGTATGTCCTTCCTGACGTGTGGGGACCAAAACTGGACACAGTACTCCAAATGGGGCTTAACCAGAGCTTTTTAAAGTCTCAGTAGCACATCGCTGCTTTCATATTCCAACTATCTTGAGATAAATTGCAACATTGCATTCGCTTTCTTAATCACGGATTCAACCTGCGCTCTTACCTTGAGAGAATCCTCGACTAGCACTCCTAGATTCCTTTGTACTTTGGCTTTATGAATTTTCTCGTTAAAAAATAGTCCATGCTGGTATTCTTTTTTCCAATGTGCAAGACCTCGCATTTGCTCACAAGGAATTTCATCAGCCATTTCCTGCATCACTCTCCCGAACTGTTTAGATCCTTTTCCAGTCTCCCCACTTCCTCAGTACTACTTGTCTGTCCACCTAACTTCGTATCATCAGCAAACTTCGTTAGAATGCCCCCAGTCCCTTCAACTAGATAATTAATATATAATGTGACCATGCAGGTAACCATGCCTGGGATCCAATCAACAACAGGTCTAGCAGTAACTTCAGTGCAATTGCCGAATGGGCAGACTGTTCAAGTCCAAGGAGTTACCAAGCAGCTCAGTCCTCAGTCATACAGTCCCCTCAAGTTCAGACTGTTCGGATCTCAACTATACCTGAAAATGAGGACTCTCAGGAATCTGTGGAAAGCATGACTGACTCTCAGAAACGTAGAGAAATTCTATCAAGACGGCCTTCATACAGGAAAATCCTAAATGAACTTTCTTCTAATGCCCCCGGTCTGCCAAGAAATCGATGAGGAGAAATCAGAAGAAGAGTCTGTCTCAACCGTTACGACAATGACGATGCAGACGCCCATCTATCAGACGAGCAGTGGACAATACCTTGCTATCACACGGGGGAGGAATTCAGCTGGCCAACAATGGAACAGATGGGGTGCAATGACTCCAGACACTAACAATGACTAATGCAGCTGTAGCCAAGTTTGGAGCAGCCATTACACAGTATGCACAGAGCCCTGGTGGTCAGCAAATCTTTGTGCCGGGCAGCCAAGTGCTTGTACAAGGCGTTGCTGGAGATGTCCAAACATATCGGCACGGTGGCACAGTGGTTAGCACTGCTGCCTCACAGCGCCTGTAGACCCGGGTTCAATTCCCGCCTCAGGCGACTGACTGTGTGGAGTTTGCACGTTCTCCCCGTGTCTGCGTGGGTTTCCTCCGGGTGCTCCGGTTTCCTCCCACAGTCCAAAGATGTGCGGGTCAGGTGAATTGGCCAAGCTAAATTGCCCGTAGTGTTAGGTAAGGGGTAAATGTAGGGGTATGGGTGGGTTGCGCTTCGGCGGGTCGGTGTGGACTTGTTGGGCCGAAGGGCCTGTTTCCACACTGTAAGTCTAATCTAATCAGATCCGTACAACTCCCAACTCCACTGCTGGACAGGGAATGGTTATGTCATCTTCACCAATTCTGCAAAGCCAGCACCAGAATGCTGAAGAAACCACTCGTAAACGTGAAATTCGTCTCATGAAAAACAGTGAAGCAGCTCGAGAGTGCTGTCGCAAGAAGAAAGAGTATGTGAAATGCTTGGAGAATCGGGTTGCTGTTCTGGAAAATCAAAATGAAAGAGATGGCGTACAAAATGTCCAAAACCAGCATGATATTAGAATTGGGAAAACGTTAAAGGTCAACCGAAAGCCACAAAAGAGTTATAACGAAAAGTAATATAGAACATGAGAAAAATAAGCTAGCACAGACTATAAAGACAGAGAGCAAAAGTTTATATGAATATATATAATGAGAAAAGAATGGCTAAAGTAAATGTTGGTCCTTTGGAAAATGAGAAGAAGCATTTAATTATGGGATATCACAGTGGAAGATACTAATATCTTTCCAGTAACTAGCAAAGAGACAAAGGTAGGTGAGGATTTGGAAACTGTCATTATTACAGAACAGCTAGTTTTAGACTGTTTGGAATTAATTGAGCTAACAATAGAAAAGTCTCCTGACCTTGATGGAATGAATCATAGGTTATTAAAAGAGATGCCAGGAAAAATAGCAAATGCACTGGCAATAATTTTACAAAATTCACTGGACTCTGTGGCAGTCCCAGCAGATTGGAAAACAGCAAAAGTGACGCCACTGTTTTGAACAGGAGGTGGACAAAAATGCGGAATTATATACCAGTCAGTTTATTCTCTGTAGGGGGAAAGATGTGTGGGTCTATTATCAAGGAAGTAATAGCAGAGAAACTCGATAGAAATTGTCCCATTGTACAGACATAGCATGGGTTCATGAAGGGCAGGTCATGCTTGACCAATCTTTTTGAATTCTATGAAGACATTTCAAGCAAAGTAGACAACGGGGACCCAGTGGATGCGGTGTACCTGGATTTCCAAAATACCATCAACAAGGTGCTGTTCAGGACGCTGTTGCATAATATAAGGGTGCATGGCATTAGGGGTAGTATTAGCATGGATAGAAGATTGGTTGACTAATAGGTCGCAAAGTGTAAGATAAATGAGTATTATTCTGGCTGGCAATCATTGACAAGTAGTGTGCCTCAGGGATCGGTGTTGGGAGTGCAATTATTTAAAACTGATACAGATGATTTGGAGTTGGAACCACATGTATGGTGTCAAAGTTTGCAGGTGACACTAAGATGATTAGTGGAACAAAGTGAGCGGAGGACTGTGAAACTTTGCAGAGGAACATCGATACATTGAGTGAGTGGGTTATGGTCTGTCAAATGAAATAGAATGTTTGTAAATGTAAAGTTTATACTCTTTGGTTGTAGTAACATTTTACCAAATCGCTTGAATGTTAAAAAAGTTGCATCATTTGATCTGCAGAGGGACCTGAGCATCCTTTTGCATGAAGGTTGGTCACCAGGTACAACAATCAGTTCAGAAAGCAAATGGAATTTTGTCCTTCATTGCTGAAGGGGTTGTGTTTAAAAGCAGAGGTTATGTTCCAGCTGTATTGGGTGATGGTGAGGCCATAACTGGCGTACTTCATGTAGTTTTTGTCTGCTTACTTGAGAAAGGATGTACTGGTACGAGATGAGGTGCAGAGGAGGTTAACTGGGTTGACTCAGAAGTTGAGGGGGTTGGCTTAACAGAGACTGAGTAGATTGGGATTATATTCATTGGAATTCAGAAGAATGGGAACATATAAAATAATGAATGGAATGGATAAAACAGAAGTAGAGAGATGTTTCCATTGGCAGGTGAAGCTAGGACAAAGGGGCATCACTGCAAGGCTAGAGGCAGCAAATTTAAGACTGAATTGAGAAGGAACGTCTTGTCCTCTATGGAATTCATTGCCCAGGGAAGTAGTTGATGCTAGTTCAGAAAAAGTTTTTTAAGCTATGTTACATTTTTAAAAACGTAATTAGTTAATGGACACGGTGAGAATGCGGGTAAATGGTTTTGTGTCCACGAAATGATCAGCCATGATCTTATTGAGTGGCAGAGCAGGGTCGGAGGGCAGGACGGCCTTCAACTGTTCTTAGTTCTTATGTTATACATCCCTCCCTCATTCGTGACTTAGAGGTGTTGGTGTTGGATTGGGATACACAAAAGTAAAATTCACAAAACACCAGGTTATTGGTCAACAGGATTATTTGGAAGCACTAGTTTTGCTGCTTCTTCTTTTGAGATGGTGTTGTGTCATTTTTAACCGTTGTAACTCATGAACAGCAACAGAAGCCATGAAGCAATCCGCATGCTCCAGCCAACAATGGGTTCCGGGTGATTGATGTCAGTGGCGGACCAATGGAAAGTCAGGGACAGAACTGGAGGACCTGGCGCGTTACTTGGTCCTCCGACCAATCAACATTAATGAGGGGCGGGACTAGACTATACCACGTGATCACCCTCGTGGGCGGAGAGCTGTTGGTAAAGATAGAAATAAACAGCGGGAAGCGGGAGGGAAATGGTGCTGGTGTGGGTTGAGAGGGTTTACAGACATTTGGTGCACATCGGAAAATACAAATTTGAAACTTAGTCCCGTTTTTGCAGTAAACGGGAAAATGCCTCACCTAGCAATTGACTCAGGTAAACACCACCATCTTTATTCGGGGCAACGATGCACTGGGCACGTGCAACCTCCAGCTTTGTAGGGGACAAAGTTCAGAGGGGAGTATGTGCAGCCTTCTGTGGTAGAGAGTCATAGGCAAGATTTACAGCACACATTCAAACCCAGAGAAATGGATTTTTTTTCTGGATTTGTTTTGACATTCATTCAAATGCTTTGGATGTGAATAGAGGCGGTACAGTTAGTAAGTTTGCAGGTGACAACAAAATTGAAGGTATTGTGGCCAGTGACAAACGTTATCTCAGAATACAATGGGATATTGATCGGATGGACCAATGGGCTGGGGAGTGGCAGATCGGGTTTCATTGAGATAAATGTGAGGTGCTGCAGTTTAGAAAAGCAAATCAGAGTAGGACTCACACACTGAATTGTAAGATCTTGGAGAATCTTGCTGAACAAAGAGACTTTGGAATGCAGGTTCATACTTCCTTGAAAGTAGAGACGCAGGTAGATAGGACAGTGAAGAAGGCATTTGGTATGGTTCCCTTTATTGTTCAGAACATTGAGTAAAGGAGCTGGACAGGACATTGGTTAGGTCACTTTTGGAATATTGTGTGCAGTTCTGGTCTCCCTCCTATCAGAAGGAGGCACTGAAACTTGAAAGGTTTGAGAATTGATTTTCAAGGATGTTGCCAGGTTTGGAGGATTTGAGTTTCAGGGAGAGGCATAATAGGCTGGGATCATTTTCCCTGGAGTGTCATAGGCTGAGGTGTGATGTTATAGAGGTTTATAAAATCGTGATGGACGTGGATAGCGTAAATAGACAAGGGTTGGTGGAGCCCAGAACTAGAGGATATACGTTTAGGGTGAGGTGGTGGGGGCGGGGGGGGTGAATTCAAAAGGAGCCTGAAGGGCAACTAAAATTGTAACATTTCAAAGGCGTTTGAATAGCAAGGGTTCAGAGGGATGTTGGCCAAGTGCTGGCAAATGGGAATAGATTAGGGTAGAATATCTGGTTGGCATGGATGGGTTGGATTGAAGAGTCTGTTTCTGTGCTAGTCATCTCTGACTGTGGTATCATAAAAGTGAACATTGCTCTGATTCATCTCTGGTTTCTTGATGTCCACTTGTTTGTTATCTAGCTTCCTCGGTCTCTCGTGTGTATTTATGCTATGTAGTATTTTACTATTACGTTCACAGACCTTTTCTGTAAATGAGTTGTCCACTGCTGCCCGGCCCCTGACCATATGCTCCATTATCAGGTTATTTTTTCCACAATATCTTTGACAGTCAAGAGTTCTTTTTTCCAACAAGTGAGTAGATTTTCCTTCCATTTCTGACAGTCAAATTCTGCACCATTTTCATTCCCTATAAATCATATTGCACTCTCTGAAACATGATGTATATTTCTCCTTCCACAGATACCAGTGATCAAGGCCAAAGCTCTGTTGCCTGTTGAGAAGGTCATGTTTGACTTCTTTGTACTGCTGCAGTTGGTATGGTGAAGATACTCCCACAACGTGGTTGGGTAGGAGACATTACAGATTATTCACTGAGAGATAGTGAAGAGTAGAAGATATCTGTACAAATCAACATGATTTAATTTAACAAAAATATTGAGAGCTTTTGACATAAGGCCACAAATGGAGAATACTATGTCCGGTGACCAAACCTTTTGCGAAATAAGCATTTTTTCAGGAATGACTTAAAGGAAGAAAGCAGATCTTAGAGGGTTAGGGTGGGAATTCCAAACCGTGTTGCCTTGGAATCTATAGAAACAGTCACACAACTGAACTCAAAAATTATTGAGATTTGAAAGGGTGTCTGGTGCATGGAGATAGGAATGATTACAGCCAGAAATTAAGTCAAGAGTGTGAAAGTAAATTGCTGTTGCTTATAAATGGGAGCCTTTTGATGGTTCAGCAAGTTCTGGTACAAGTGAACACTTGGGTGGTAGAGTTTTCAATATTCTGGAGATCATAGGGAGGGCGATTGTGGGATGCTGGCCAGGAGTGGGTTTAGATAATGAAATCTAGAGTTAACAAAATGAATGAATGAGAGTTTCAGTAAATGAGCTGAGATTGTGGTGAGGTCAGGTGATATCACTGAGGTGGAAATCGTGGTCTTGGAGTGGGACTAGGCTATCAACCTCACCTCACCTCTTGAATTCAGCTGTTTGTCAGTTTGTGAATCAAGTTTGTGAATCAGGTAACAAGGCCAGATTACTGAGTGGCTCTGGCAGAACCAAAACTGGGTGTCACAGAATGTTATTGCTGAGCAGCTGCTTCACAGCACTGTTGATGACACCTTCCATCACTTCACTGCTGAGCGAGTGTCGACTGATGGAGGGAAATTGGCTGGGTTGGCTCTGCCCTGCGTTTTTGTGTTGAAAATCCCTGGGAAATGTTCCACAATGTCAGTAGGTGCCATGCTGGAGGAGTAATTGTCTTGGTGGGCAGCAATTTCTGGAGCACAGCCATCAGCATTATTGCCACAATTTTGGCAGGGCCGACAGCCTTTACACTGCTTCTCCACTTCTTGATCTGATTTGAAATAAGTTTTCAACCAATTCGATTCACATCTGTGATGTCAGGGACCAATGTAGAAGGTTCATCCACTTGGCACTGCTGGCTGAAGATTGCTTCAAATGCTGTTGTCTTGTCTGTTGCATGAATGTGTGAGACTCCTCCATCAGTAAGGGTGGGGATATCTGTGATTCTTCCAGCAATGAGTTGTTTAATTGTCCATCACCATTCATGACTATGTGTGGCAGAACGGCAGAGCTCAGATCTGATCCATTGGTTGTTGGATTATATAGTTCTATTTGTTGTTGCTTGCACTGTTTGGCATGCAGGTTGGGTAGCTTCACCAGGCTGGCATCACATTTTTCGGTATGCCTGGTATTGCTCCTGGCATACTCTGCGGAACTCTCCATTGAAGTAGGGTTGATCCCTTGGATTGATGTTAATGGTTGAATGGGGGATATACCAGGCCATGAGATTTCATATTGGGCTGGAATACAGTTCTGCTGCTGTTGTTGGCCCACAGTGAGGCAGAAGTTGCAGGGTCAAGAGGGCTGATTGTGTTGTTGCATATTCCAGTGCATTGGTAGATGTAATGTGGTCCATCCAGTTTCATTCCTTTGTTGAGACAGTGCAGTGATTAAGACAATGAGTGATTTGGTGGGCCACTGTCGAAATGCAACCTTTTTAAATAAGGTTTTGTGATTTACACATGAAAGAAGTGAAACTATCATGGTATTCGAACAGATGAAAGACTCAACAGACAATCAAGGTATTTTTAAATGGATAATTTCAGTTACATCACACTATAAATTTTTGCTATAAATTCTGTGCCTTAGAATTGTGCCCTCCACAATCACCTGATGAAGGAGCGGCGCTCCGAAAGCTAGTATGCTTCCAATTAAATCTGTTGGACTATAACCAGGTGTTGTGTGATTGTTAACATAGAATATGACAGCACGACTAACGGGACTGCATGTAAACAGGCTCAGTCCAGTTAATTCATACATTCAGAAGGATTTCCTCCAAGTTTGATGATGCAATATTAATCACAACCGTCACCTTCAACCTGCAATGTTGCTCTTAACAAAACCTCAGGCTGATACAAACCCACTGCAATGTGGTAACTGGGTCCAGCCCAGGAACTGGAACTGCGACTCAAAACTGTGATTTCAAAGGAAGTGAGCAAACACAATTCTGACAGATTAGTCCTCAAAGATGAGTAGTAAGCTTGAGACAAGGCAGGTGATATGCCATCTTGCACTTAGCTTAATTGCATTTCTTATTTACAGTAGTGTTTTGCTGCTTCTCGCTCCCCAAGTCAAATTATAGGATCTATAACAAAATAATAAACTGCAGATTCTGGAGATCTAAACTCCAGAAACAAAGTGCTGATGAAACTCAGCAGTTCTGAGGGCATCGGTGAAGAGAAAAAAATGTTACATTCAAAGTCACTGACTCTTCATCTAAACGGACAAAAGGTCATGAGACTTTGAACTTACAATGTTTTATTCCCCTCAGAGATGCTGCTGGACCTGCGGTTCCCCAACATTGTACTTTTTATATTGAACGTTATTTCCAAAACAGATCGGAAAATACTAATCTGCAAAAGTGAAAGGTTCATTGTAAACATGAGCGTAGTGCCCACACATGAGTAACACAAGCATGCCTCAGTTTAAAAACAAGATTTAACTCAGTGACATTCCATCTCAAAACTAGCCAAGTTACACCAGTAATAAAGCTCAACCACCGAATGAGGCACTTCAGAACAACATCCTGCAGTGTTGCACACAGCCACCTTTACCAAAGAATGATCACATGTCACAAAATTGAAGGCCAGGAACATGTCTCTTTAAAGGATCTGAAGTCAAACTCTCATTTTTTTAAAGGATTTTTATTAAACCTGATTGAACATTTAACTCTCAGAGCATAATCTTTGCTTTTTTAAACAAAGTTTGTAGGAAAGATCCCACATCTTGCTAATGGTTCAGTTCGGTCTGATACAGAGAGCCAAAGGTCAAGCAAATATCACACTTTCCATTCACTTCTACAAATGACTGACACCACATTTCTTCAGGATTTAAAGAATATTATAAATTGTTTGTGAAATCATTTGGCACATTAAAGAACTGGATATTAAATGTTATTGTATGCAATAAGAGTGAAGCCTGTGACAGCAGATTTAGCTTTGGAGGGCAGTGTGCGCGCTTTCTAAATTGTGGGAGCACTTTGGGAGACTGCTCCCAGATGGTGATAGTGAGCATACCCGGAATGCACTGTTTAGATTTAGGAATCCTTGGGAGACAATCTGTGATTGCAGTAGTACTTGGCTTGTGTTGTTGGTGTACAGTAAGCAATTCATAAATTTACTTATGTATTGTTGTTGACTACCGGAATAGTATTCAAATCTGCCAGATTGCCTTCAAGAGTGTGAATGCATCTATTGTAAATATGTGGAATATTCCAGCAGTGTCCAGTGCTTGGCAAATTCAGGGGGTACAAAAATCATATTGAGTTCCATGAAATTAAGAATCCAAGAGGACTTAACCACTGAAGTATTCAATTCAAATAGTTAAATGGAGTGCTCACATTTAAAATACCTGTTATCCATAGGAATGGATGGACTGACAGAATTGGGACCAAATTCGTAGCTGGGGATTGTGAAATGTGCTTTGATAATGTCACCTGCGTTTACCAACAATAATTTGGCAAGCTCCGAAACGTAAAAAACAATACGAGCTTCATTGCTGCTCCAGTCGGATCCCAAGCTCTGTGAAAAAAAACAACCATGTTCAGGTTTATTGCATTCACTCTGAAACACATGTTTCTTCTACCGATCCTGCATTTTTTTCCAATGAGCATAGTCCATCCAAATGGTGTCGCTGACTTTGGCCAACTCATTTATTTCCTAGCCTCTATAGCCTGAAGATTACCAGAAGCAATACATCACATATTTGGGAACATTACCGACAAGGAGTTTTTCTTTCAGAATTGACTTCCATATATTCAGCGTCCAGAAAAGATAAATAGCTTGGTACCTTTTATAGAGCAATGATTCAGTGGGAGTAAAACGCTAACGTTTTCTTGCTTAATAATCAAGCTGCCTAAATTTTAAAAGTGAACACTTCTTAATAGTTCACTCGATCCTAACGAAATATTTTGTGTGAAACAAATCACATGATACATAGATATTCAGATATCAAAACAAGTTTGTTCATTGAGGAACCCAGAGGAAAAGGTACTGAAATAATGAGATTGATATACCTCAATCATCATTTCAAGTGCACTCTCTGCATAAATTCTGCTTTTCCTCCTCGAAGTTTCCAACTTCTTGAATAATTGAGAGAATGAAGTCACAGTTGTACAACATAAAATCAAACCCTTCAGTCCAACTTGCCCATGCTAACCAGATATCCAAAATTAATCTACTTCCATTTGCCAGCATTTGTTCCATATCCATCTTATACCCTTTCTACTCATTATCAGTTTATTTTACTTTATCAGCAATTGAGATACTGACTTTTTTTTCTCCCAACATTGGTTAAAAAAATCATAACTTCATTCATCCAAGTTAATTTTGTAATATTTCACGAAGAAACAAGTGAGAACAACATATAGCTGAGTGCATGACAAAATACTGCAGCTGCGCGATATCTGGGAACACTCTAAAGGTGAGGCATTGATAATTTGGTGTAACCTGCAGTCTGGCCAAATTGCAGCAAAAAGCTTTTCAATTTTATCTGCAAACAATTGAATGCAAAATCCTCCTTCCGCAATAATGAGGCAGCATTTTGGGATGTCATCTTTTAAATATATTATTTTCAACGTTACTCACAATTAAGAGTGATCACTTGGTCCTGTCTGCATAACGCAGTACGAAAAGGAATTAACAGAAAAAGAAACATTTTTTTCTGAGTCACGAATTCATTGATCTTGCAGGGATCCAGCATTTATAAGTAATCGATTTTAAAAATAAATACAGATACATCTACTAACTATGTTGGAGTACAGTCAAGTTTCTTACTGAACAGTGACAGGATCGGACAGTGTCCGCATGGATTAAAGAGAGGGGAATCATACTTAGCAAATCTACTGATAGAATCTACAGTCAAGTATTAAAGGAAGAAATTGCAGGACATTTAAAAAAGCTTATCGTTAAACATGGTAGACTAGGTTTTGTGAAAGAGAAACTATATTTGACAAATTTACAACAGTTCATTGAGATGACAAGCAGGGCTGATAAAGGGCAATCCAATTATTTCTGTATTTGGATTTTAAAAACGCAAATAACAAGATGCTACATAAAAGTTAATTGCACAATTTAGAAGCTCATGGTATCGGGGTAATGTATTAGCATGGATTGAGGATTGGTTAACCATACTGGCTGTTGCTGAGTCCTCACTTGCAGTGCTGTATACGATGTTAGCTCCCATATTTAATAAACGATAAACCAACATCGGAGACCATTCAAAAAAGATTCACTTAGTTGCTTCGAGGACGGAAGGGTTGACCTATCAAGAATTGATAAGCAGGGTAATGTTATGGAAGCAATATTCTGACGAGCTTGACAGGGTGGATGTTCACTAGATCTTCTAGCACCAGTGAGGTCTCAAACCAGGGGACGTTACTTTTTCTAAAATGAATGTTTACTTCTGTAAAGATTTTTCTCTCTCAGTGAATGGCTAGAATTTTCTCGCCCAAATTTTTGTTAAAGTTAAATGTGGGAGGGGAATGGTTGGGTTACTCGTTGGAGTGTTCTTCTGGCTTGTTGGCTGAAGGGCCTGTTTCCACGCAGTAAGGAACCTATGATTCTATGTGAAATTATTTTAAAATATGGCAGATAGTTTTTTGAAATATTGAGCAGTTGAGGGCTATGCGGAACAAGCATAAAAGAGGTGTTGAGGTCTGGGTTGGCCCAGCAATGATCTGATAAAATGGGGGAACAAGCTGAAAGGGATGAATTGCCTACGCCTGCTCCGATTCCTTGAGCCTCCGTTTCATGTTATTTTGTCCCCAAAGATGAGGGTGATACAATGTGCGAAAGATCTCAGATGTTGTGAAAATGGGGTGTTTATGTACTGATTCAGATGGCATTGATTCATCAATCACAGATCTGCCGCCATGAGTAGGAAATCAATTCCCTCCATGAATAAAAGACATCTACTGCAGAGCCCACACAAAGGAAATTCTTACCCTCAGTAAACTCTCCCATCACATTACCCAACATATCATCAAAAGTAGGGCACACTGCGCATGCTATAGCCAACAGTGTGACCCCGGGTGATTGATGTCAGCACGAGACCAATGAAAGGGCGGTGGGCGGAAGGTTGTTCCTCCAACCAATCAAAGTGAATGAAGGGCGGAACTAAATTAAACCATGTGATCACTTTCGTGCGCGACACAGAGTCGCTGTCATGAATGGTCTGGAAGTTATGAGCGGAGAGGTTTTGCAAACAAATTGTGCACGTCGGAAAACACAGATTTGAACATCCCAATTCCGTGCTTGCAGTAAATGGGGAATTGTCTCAGCGCGGCTGCAGGACTGAGTGAGCGCCACCATCTTTATTCGGGACAACGCTTCACTGGACACGTGCGCGGCCGCCATCTTTGTAGGGGGCAAGGTGCAGTCAGGCGCATGTGCAGCCTTTCTCTTTGGCATCATAGCAGCCAATACTGCTCTGATTCACCTCTGAGCTCCCTCATGATCATTTTATCAATATCTCGCTTCCACAGTCTCGAACCATGGGTGTATTTTTGGTCTGTTTAGTACTGCATTATTACTTTTATAGAACTTTTGTCAATGAGTTTTTCACTGCGGCCCAGCCTCTGACCATGTGCTGCTCTCTTATCAGATTAATTTCTTCTTGAATATTTTTGACAGTCAATAATTTCTTTTTTCCAATAAGCAAGTGTATTTTCCTTCCATTTCTGCCTATCAAATTCTGCACCATTTTCATTCCCTGTAATCCGTTTTGCACTCCGTCAAACATCAACTGTGTTTCTCCTTCCACAGATACCAGTGATTAATGCCAACTTTCTAGTACAGCTGCAGTTTGTGTGGTGAAGGTGCTCCCACACAATTTGTTTGGGTAAGAGACATTACAGATTATTCATTATAGCAACAGTGATTGTTTGAAAATAATGTCCAAATTAAGAACAGATTGTAGTTTTAATATCATGCTTATAATTTCAGAAAAATGCTACTGAGAACATTAGATATAAGACCAGAGATGGAGATATTAGGTCAGGTGACCAAATTCATTGCCAAAAAGCAGGTTTTGAGGTTTGTCTTAAAGGTGGAAAACAGATCTGTGAGGTTTTGTCTGCAAATTCCAGACCATGCTGTTTTAGCAACTGTAGAATCAGCCACGCAGTTGAAGTAATGAATTAGCAAGTCGTTGGGAGTCTCAAAGAAAATGGGTTGTCGAGGTCTCAAAGGATGTGTGGTGCAGGGAGCTTGGGATGATCACAGCCAGGAATCAAATCAAGAATGAGAATTTTAAATTGTTGTTTCTTATGTGGGAAATAAAAAATGTAGTTTTCTGCAGGCGATGAGAGAAATGTAATTGTTGCAAGTGCTAGTGGAATGTAATTTCTGTAGATGGGGAGGGGTGAGACATTATACAAACGGTCATGGAATTCTTATAGCATGTAGTATACTTCAGGCTAGACTTGAATGAATAAGGGGGGTCTTTAAAGAAGTAGTTTTCAAGAAAATAGTTTTAAGCTAGGAAATAACTATGGAGTGTTGTAGATGACCACAAAATAAGAAGTAAGGGTATTTTCACAATAAATCTTTTAGTACCACGACAAAAAATGCAATCATCCAAGCACACGGATAGCCTAGTACGTAGATAAGGAAAGAGAAAAACAAGTGAAGAAAATATCTTAAGGTTAGTCACAAGTAAAGGCTAAATAAGGGAATGAAATGAAATAAATGATTATGATGGGCTAAGAATAGAGAAGTGGGGGAGATGTGAGCCTGCAACACACAAACTGTATAAAAATGATTGCATAACTGATATCTTTGCACTCTTTGCCAGGCTAGCGGGGTGCCTGGAGTTGCAAGTTTGTAATAAATTGTCTTTGTTTCCATGGCTTTGTCTCAGGCTGATTTATAAGTGAGGTTTGTTTCTAACACTTATGAATAGGAGCCTTTTGATAGATGCTGAAAATGTTTCGCTGGGAAAGCGCAGCAGGCAGGTCAGGCAGCATCCATGGAGCAGGAGTATCGACGTTTCGGGCATGAGCCCTCCTTCGGGCTTATGCCAGAAACGTCGATTCTCCTGTTCCTTGGATGTTGCCTGACCTGCTGCGCTTTTCCAGCAACACATTTTCAGCTCTGATCTCCAGCATCTGCAGTCCTCACTTTCTTCTCCCTTTTGACGGATGAACATGTTTGGGGAGAAGTGAGCACGTGGGCGATACAGCTTTCAATTTTTCTTGAGATTACAGGGAGGTTGAATTTGGGAGGCTGGCCAGGAGAGTGTTTAGATAATTAAGTCTGGAGATAATACATGATGGATGAGAGTTTCAGTATATGAGCTGAGACAAGGGTGGAATCAGCTAGAAATAGTGGTGTTGGAGTGGGACTGGGCTGTCACGCTCACCTCACCTCACCTCTGGGACTCAGCTGGTTGTCAGGTTGTGAATAAGGCGGTAACACAATCGGGAGCTGAGTGGCCATCGTGGAGCCTAAAATGAGATTCGCTCAGCTGGCTGTTGCTGAGCAGCTGCTGCTTAATAGCCCTGTTGATTACATCTTTCATCACTTTACTGCTGATCGAGTGTGGACTGACAGAGGGAAATTGCCTGGATTGGATTTGCCCAGTGTTTTTGTGTTGAACATCCCTGGGCAATGTTCCACATTCTCAGTCGATGCCAGTGCTGGAGCGGTACGTGGCTTGGCAGGTGGCAAGTTCTGGAGCACAAGCTATCATATTATTGCCAGAATGTTAGCAGGACCCATAGCCTTTACACTACGCAACCATTTCTCGATATTATTCGTACTAAATTGAACTGGCTTAAAGCTCACATATGTGATGTTCGGAACCACTGGAGAAGGCTGAGATGGATCATCCCACTTTGCATCTGGCTGAAAATTGCTGCAAATGCTGTCATCTTATCTTTTGCATGGATGTGTGAAACCCCTCTATCAGTAAGGGTGGGGACATCTGTGGTGCTTCCTGCAACGAGTTGTTTAATTGTCCATCACCATTCACAACTGGCTGTGGCAGAACTGCAGAGCTCTGATCTGCTCCATTAACTTAGGGATCACTTAGCTCTGTTGCTTGCTGCTGATGCTGTTTGATATGCAGATAGTCCTGCTTGGTCGTTCCACCAGGTTGGTACTTCATTTTTAGGTATGCCTGGTGCTGCTCATGGCATGCCGTCCTTTCCTGTCCATTGTGATGGGTGAGTGCGGGATGCACAAACCCATGAGATTACAGATTGTGCTGGAGTACAGTTCTGCTGCTGTTGTTATCCTACAGTGCCTCAGAGAGATCCAGTTTGAGTTCCTACATCTGTCCCATTTAGCACGGTGATAGTACCACTCAGCACAATGGAGGTTTTGCGCAACTTTAAGGTGAGGCTTTGTCTCCAAAAATACTGTGGGATGTTCACTCTTACCGATACTGTTATGGACAGATGCATTTGCAGCTGACAGATTCACACTGAGAAGAGGGGAAAACATACTAGATCTTGCTGGTTCAGTTACCGCCTGCTGCTAACCCAGTTGAGCAGCTATGTCCTTGAGGACCTGACCAGCTCAGTCAGTAATGCTGCTGCTGAGCTACTTTTGGTAGAGG
Source organism: Hemiscyllium ocellatum (assembly GCF_020745735.1). Lineage (NCBI taxonomy): Eukaryota > Metazoa > Chordata > Chondrichthyes > Orectolobiformes > Hemiscylliidae > Hemiscyllium > Hemiscyllium ocellatum. The sequence continues at coordinate 38,977,691 of NC_083433.1, forward strand.
ACAGTGAAATCCTGTTCCCAGAGTACGCTTGTCACCATTTCATTGCCTCAGTGCTTCCTCCAAATGTTACTCAACATGGAGGAGCACTGATTCATTAGCCGTGGGAGCATGGTACGTTGCAATTAGCAGAAGCCATGAGACTTGCTCGTGTCCAAAATCAATGCTGAGTACTCCTAGGGCAAATGGTTCCTGTATGTACACTACTGTGCCAACACCTCTGCCTCGTCTGGTGGGACAGGACCTATCCAGAGATTTCAGGAGAAAGTGAAGACTGCAGATGCTGGAGATCAGATTAGAGAATGTGGTGCTGGAAAAGCCCAGCAGGTCAGGCTGATGAAGGGCTTAGGCTCGAAACGTCGATTCTCCTGCTCCTCGGATGCTGCCTGAACTGTTGTGCTTTTCCATCATCACACTCGTGATCTAGGGATGGTGATGGTGGTATCTGGCCATTATCTCTAAGGGATTACTCTGTGAGTATGACTATGTCAGGCGGTTCCTTGACTAGTCTGTGAAACAGTTCGCCATGTTTTGGCACAAAAAAAATATGTTAGTGAGCAGGATGTTGCAGAGTCGAGAGGGCTGATTCTGTTTTTATATTTCCTAATGCCTTGTTAGTTGCCAAGTGGTCCATCCAGTTTCATTCCTTTGTTGAGATTTTGCAGTGATTAATACAGTGAGTAGATTGTTGGGCGACTGTCAGGTTGGCAGGATTTTTTTCGCCATTGACGTTGATTCCATGGAGATCAGGAGATTTCTAATTCCAGTTATTTTTTCTTGAATTCAGATTACAGCATCTGCCGAGCTGGGATTCGAACAAGGGCTTCAGTTATGCATTTTAATATTCTGTATAAAAGTTAAATACATTTGGTTTGTTCACTCATGTTAAATATCACTAAACCTGGTTTTGTTTCTTTGTAAAACACTGTCCATCATCCTGTCTCCTTCATCCTTCCCTCCAACAACAAGAGCAAGGAGCACATGGAGTTTCTCTGTCACTAAGGCTGAGACAATCCGACCAGCTGCCTCTGCTGCTTCCTTCCCTCTCTCCCACGAGCCCACCGAGACAAACTGCCTCACATGTTGTTCCTGGTTTTTTTCCCAAACTTACATCTTTATTCAGTCTCTTGTCAAGCCTTATCATAGCTCATCTTTATCTTTTACTAGTCTCGCTAAACTACAGACATTCCAACTCTGTTTCCTCCTCATCACTCCCCCTCGCCAATTCACAGGTATTGTTCCTTGTTCTGTCTGTCTGTCTTTTCTGGTTATGTCCTTCTCATCCATTCTGCAAAAAAAACCTAACATTTGACCTCACCATCATTTGTAAATCCTGCTCCATCTACACTCTCCCTTTCCTTTCTGAATTCCTTGTATTTGGTGTCCCTCAAGGATCTATCCTTGGTCCCTCCTGTTTCTCACCTATATACTGCCAGGAGGTGACTCCGTCCAAAAGCACACTGTTAGGTTTCACCTGTTCACTGACGATGCCTAGCTCTCCCTCCCCATCATCCCTCTCCATTGCTCCACTGGTACTCAGTTACCAAACTGCTGATCACATTCCCACTACTCAATTAACTGCAGTTTCCTCCAATGGTACATTTCAATGATTAAACCCGCTGCCGTCAGTTGCTATTACAAATTAATTTCCCTTACTACTGAGCCCCTCCCTCTCACTGGCTGCAGTCTGAGGTAGAACTCGACTCTTCACAACATTGCTGTCATATCTGTAACCCCAAGGTGACCTTCTGATCAGACATCGACGCAATCACAAACACCAGGAATTCCAATCTCTAAAATGTTGCTTGTCTCTCCCTCACTCCAGATTCATTGCTGCTGAAACCCCTTACCCGTGTCGGCGTTGCCTTAAACTTGATGAATCTGAAATAGAACCTTTGATTCTGTCACTGGCCCAGAATCTGTTATATTTGTGTTTCCTGCACAATTTTCCCCCGGTGTCTTTGTGGTGCAGCTTTCTAAAGTTTCCACCATGTAAATGGCACTCTGTTCTCTTATTATCCCCTCCAAAATGACCGACTTCACATTTTCCCAAATTATTGCTCCATCTGGCAACTTGTTGCCCCCTTCTCCTGTGCATCTCTCTCTCTCTTCACAATCCTCTTAGAATTTTACAGTTATGCCTTTTCTAGGAGACCCCACCCCCCACTCCCCTACAACTCCACACTCCCACCACACCACCCCCCCACACTACACCAACCCTCCACCCCCCACCCTACCACTCCCCACCACCTCCCCACCATCCCCAGGACCCCAAGACCCCCCACCCCCCACTGGGAGAATGTGCAAGTCCCAAAGAGATAGTTGTCCAAAGCTGGAATCGAACCTGGGGTCTTTGCAGCAGTGCTAATCACTGAGCGACTGTGCCACCGTAAAATTGTAATTTGATTCACAACTACCACTTCTTCTGATAGTTCATTCCACACACAAACCATTGTCTGAACAAAAACAAAAAAATCCCAACGCCTTTTTAAAGCCGTTCTGCTGTCACCTTAAAAAGTATGTACCCAGTCGAGAATCACGTCCCTTCCTGGAAAGGGCACCTGCTGTTCACATTACTGATACCACCCTTCCATGATTTGAGAAACGTCTAATAAGGTCACTCCTCAGCCTCCAGCGTGCCAGTGAAAGAAGTCGCAGCGTATCCAGCCTCTACTTATAATTCAAACTATCCATTCCCATCAACATCCTGGTAAATCTCTTCTGAATCCGCTCCTATTGCATAATGTCCTCCCGCTATCAGCATGACCAGAACTGGGCACAGAATTCCAGAAATGGCCTCCCCAACATCCAAAATAACGTCCCAACTTTTATACTCAAAGGTTTGAGCAATGAAGGCAAATTTGCCAAACACCTTTTTAACCACCCTGTCTACATGTGACACAGACTTGAAAGATTTTTTCCCCTCGGACTCTTGCATCCGTATCACTACTCGAGGCCCTGTTTTTAATTAGTCTAAGTCTGCCCTCGTTTGTTTTTTCAAGATGTAATATTTTGCATTTATTCCTATCCAAAAATCCCAAAAAACCCTCAAGCATTAAAAACAGTAGGAGTATACTTAAGAGGGAAATCAGGAGGGCAAAAAGGGGACATGAGATATCTTTGGCAAATAAGGTTATGAATAATCACAAGGGTGTTTATAAATACATTAAGAACAAAAGGGTAACTCGTGAGAGAATATGACTCCTCAAAGATCAGCAAGGTAGCCGCAGGAGATGGGAGAGATACGAACGGAATATTTTGCATCTGTGTATACTGTGGAGAAGGACATGGGCAATATAGAATGTAGGGAAATAGATGTTGACTTGTTGAATATGTCCATCTTACAGAGGAGGACCTGCTGGGTGTCTTGTAACCCGTAAAGCTTGGTTAATCCCCAGCACCTGATCAGGTGTACCCTAGAACTCTGGGAAGCTGGAAATGTGATTGCTAGGCCTCTTGCTGAGATATTTGTATCTTCGATTATCACAGGTGCGATGCCGAAAGACTAGAGGTTGGTTAACGTTGTGCCATTACTGAAGAAAGGTGGTAAGGACAAGCCAGGGAACTATCGACCGGTGAGCCTGACATTGATGCTGGGCAAGTTGTTGGAGGGAATCCTGAGGAACAAGATGCACGTATATTCTGAAAAGCAAGGACTGATCAGTGACAGTCAGCATGACTTTGTGCGTGGGAAATCAGGTCTCACAAACTTGATTGAGTTCTTTGAAGATGTATCAAAGAGTATTGATGAGGGCAGAGAGGTGGACATGATCTGTGGAATTCAGTAAGGCGCTCGACAAGCTTTCTCATGCAAAACTGATTAGCAAGGTTAGATCATTACCATTACAATAATTGCAAAATAATTGGTCTGGGTAACAAGTATACTGAGTTTCACAATTTAATGTATTAACTATTTGAGAAATTGTACAGTATGTCCTTTTTCAGGATTCTAACATTACTTTTAAGGAATTTGCAAGACAATAATTATTATATGGTTTAGTTTAGTCTTACTAACAGCTACAGTGAAATTTATATTTGAATTAAATCCAATCTTCCCTAGTAATTTTACAATAATGTAAAAATCCATTTTATTTCCAATCAACGCACCTATAAAATAATCCATTATTTCTGATGCAACACGCACTGTTAAAAATATGACGTTTGCTCATTGAATGATCTGTGTAATCCCAGCCTTATAAATTTAGAAAAACCTAATTACTTTTCGCTGCAACAATTCCTGTTCATTTTTGCAGATAGCACAGTCAAATAGAAAGATGAAATTTATCATTATTCGTAAGTATGCTAATACAATTTTGTAAATCTATATGTTGCTAAAATATAAATGTTCATTTCCGTCCATAGAATATAGAAGAGTACAGTACAGTACAGGCCCTTTGGCCACGGTGTTGTTCTGATCGCTTATCCTACTCTGAGATCAAACTTACCAACATGCCCTTCATTTACTATCATTCATGTGCCTATCCAAGAGTCGCTTAGATGTCCCAGATGGATCTGGATCTACTACCACCACTGGAAGTGCATTCCACACACCCACCACTATCTATAAAGAGACTATCTCCGACATCTCCCCACAACGTCCCCCATTCACCTTAAAATTATGTCATTTTGTGGGGAAAAGTCTTTCATTATCCACTCTATCTATGCCTCTCATCATCTTACACAAAGCTATCAAGTAAACTCTCATCCTCTTTCACTGCAATGACCAAAGCCCCAGCTCCCTCAACCTTTCTTCATAAGACATGCCTTCCAGTCCAGGCAGCATCTTGATAAATCTCATCCACACCTTCTTACAGCTTCCGCATCCAAAGACTAATTAGGTGATCAGAACTGAACACAATATTCCAAGTGTAGTCTCACCAGGGATCCATAGAGGTGCAGCATACCCTCGTGGCTCTTAAACTTAATCTCGCCGCTAATGAAAGCCAACACACCGTTCACCGTCTTAATAACTCTATCAACTTGAATGTCAGCTTTGAGGGATGTACGGACGTGCACCCCACGATCCCTCTGTTCCTCCACGTTGTCAAGAATCCTGCATTTAATCTGAAAATATGCATTCAAATTTGAAATTCCAAACTGAATAACTTCACATTTTCCCAGGTTGAACCCCGTCTACCACTTCTCAGCGCAGCTCTGCATCCTGTCAATGTCCTCTCAATGTCCTACGAATGCCCTCCACACTATCCACAACTCCAACAACCCTCCTAACCCACCCTTCCACTTCGTCATCCAAGTCATTTGTAAAAATCACAAAGAGCAGAGGCCCCAGAACTAGTCCATTCAGAACATCATTGGTCACCGTCCACCAAGCTGAAAACTATCTATGTAATCTCACCCTGTCTTCAATGGGCCAGAAAATTTATTATCAAAAAGGCAGGTTTCCCTGTATCCCATGCTTCATTACTTTCTAAATGAGCCTACCATGGGGAACCTTATCAAACACCTTGCTAAAATCCATATACACCACATCCACTAATCTGTCCTCACCAATGTGCTTTTCACATCCTCAAATAATTCAATAAGAATTGTGAGGCATAACCTGCCACTCACAAAGCCATGCTGACCATCTCTAATCAATCTCTACTTTTCTAAATAATTATTAATCCTGTCTCTCAGATTCCTCTCCAAAGATTTGCCCACAACTGATGTAAGACTGACTCATCAATGATTCCCAGGATTATCTCGATTGCCTTTCTGAATAACGGAAGACCGTTTGCCACCCTCCAATCATCTGGTATCACTCCAGTGAACAGTAAGGTTGCAAAGATCATTGCCAAAACACAGTCATCCCTCGCCTACGTTCCTTTAACAACCTAAGGTATATCCTTTCTGGCCCAGGGGACGTTTTTATCCCCATGATTTTTCAATATTTTCAGCACATTCTCAGACTTGACATCGACCTGTTCGAGCATATCAGCCTGTTTCACGTTGTCTTCACAAAGAACAAGGTCCCACTCATTCGGGAATACTGAAGTAAAGTACCCATTAATGACCTCCCCTACCTGCTCTGACTCCTGGCACAAGTTTGCTTTACTATAATATGTATACATATGGAATTATGTCTCAGCACTGAATTAATGGAAAGATATTCCAGTGCACAATCACTCGATTACTTTGAATATTGAACGTTATTTTAACTGAGAAAACACAGTTGACTTGATTTGATTATATTTCACTTCATGCTAACGTTTAATTTATTTAGAACCACAATAAGAGTTTCATTTTTACATATATATATAAACTTACTTAAAAATTCATTGCACGTTTATGTACAGAAAATAGAATTACCATCTGCTTGTTCCTTATTTTTTCAAGGACTGTTCATTTTGAATTTGTGGAAGATGTACAATCTTGAAAGGAAGGGAAATTGTCATCAGGTGAATATTCACATTGAATGACTGATGCATTTTTAACTCAAAGTACAATGATTGCGCAGTTTTGTCAATTTGTCTTTCAAAGAATTGTCACGAGATTACTGTTTATTTAAGACTATCATTCATTTGTTCTATTGTGATTGTAAAATATTGTTTAATTTCCAGTCCATTATACACTTAATTAATTTCCATTCAAATTACTGCAATAGACAGTTGATTAGTTTTCATTTGAGAAATCACATGAAATACAATATTGCAGTCCTGCCCGTCCTGAGTGAGAACATTATAAAAGGAGCTTGTGGAGGTTTGACAGTGTCTCTATTACTCGACCGAGGGAAGGTTTCAAATCACACCTTCAACAGAAATTTATCAAGAGCTGGTCTGAATGTTGATTAGGGGGTACCTGAGCACAGACTGAATTGTTTTTCAATCCAACATTAGATTTAATTTTATTTATTATATCAATAATCACAAAATCTGATACTTATTTGAATCAGATTACCAAGAAATGTGTATTGGAAAATTCGCTTTAGCCACTTTGCTTTTACAAAAGGCTTACATCTGTCCCTGTTTTCTCTAACTGAAAGAAATCTGAAGAGGAATTTCACTTTTAAGAAAAAGGGGGAGATGTTTCCCATATAAATTAATGCTTCTTCGATCTTTTCAGCTTATGTAAGGTTTCATAATAACGCTTTACTTTCGGATAGTGGGCATACCTGTATCTAATTCTGTCGCTTATAAGTTCCTAGAGAATATTTCAAAACGTTTCAGAATTAAATATTACGATGTCTAAGTAATGAGAGTGATCCTTTTTTTGTTCCAAAGGGGCAAGTCCAAACAATTGAAACACATTAAACATTATTATCTCGTGCTATACATTGGAAATAAAGTTGATATCTTCTTCAGTAAACTTACAAATCCTACCAGCTATTACTTGTCAGTCAGCTGGTTACCTACTTTGTAACTAAATGTTGAGATTCATCTAAATATTACTCTGTCCTTTGAATCAAAGTGAATTTGTAAATGTTGTTCAGTTTATGAATTGTCAGAAACTTGTTTTTATTTATCCATTCACCTGTTCATTTTGACCGTAAGATTGAAATGCTTTGAAAATATTGGAGTTCGTTCGTTTAAAAATAAGGTTTGCACATCTATCACATAACTTATTTCTTGTATTATGATTCAAGAATGTTTCTTGGTGGAATTCGAGTATATTCCAAATATTTGCTCACTTCAAATAAGTTCTTTAACACCCAGTTATCAATCTGTTGTTAATGTTTCAGCTGTTTACATTGACATTGATTAGGTACTCATTCAGAGAGATCAACTGGCAATTATAATCTACTTGCAGGATTATTGACTTGAAAGAAAGATACAGACGTGCAAACATTTTTTGGAAGGAATTGCGTTTTCATTCAAATGTGTAGGCTGTTCAAGAATTCTATATTGCCTTCCATTGGTTTTCTTGTCGAGACTGCAAAGTTATAACTCATGTGAATTTTAATGTTTTCTGTATTTTGAAATTTGTATCAGATTTAAGAAGAAAAAGAGGAACAATTAACATGAAAACTTCAATGAATAGAAAGCACAGTGAATTAAATTGACAGAGGAACCTTTTGGTATTATCTCTGAATATTCATTCAAATATTTCTAATGTCAAAAGAGCATGGTTTCGGAAAAGCACAGAAGGTCAGGAAGCATTCGAGAAGAATCAGAATCGACGTTTTGGGCATGAGCCCTTCATCAGGAATCTTTTCTGATGATGGTCTAATGCCCGACAGGTCGATACTCCTGCTCTTTGAATGTGCCTGCCCTTTTCCGACACCACAGCTTTCGTCAGTTTCTCCAAATACGTTGAATGGACGTGAACTGAAAATGTTAGCATCAGCAGTTGAACAAGACCAAATTAACACATTTTTGCAATATTTGTAGGGAAAACCTATTTGAGAACATGCAACAAATCAGATCGAACAACATGTCTTCCCGTTAGAAACCTTGGCCATTCATAATAAAGAATAATCATGCTTTGAACAATCAGTATGTTTATAACGAATGAACTGAAATACCAGAGGACAACGGTTGCATTTATTGGAGGAAATGATAACCAGATCCTTACTGTGATAGTGGTGATTGGTATCAGGAACAGTAAGATATTTACTGTGATTATTCCACTGAACAGTAATTAGATGGTCATGAAGATCTTTGTGTGGCTTTATGTGCAGTGATTTGTTGGAACATTGATTTCTGTAACATTGAGATATTTTACAAGATTGACAATTGACTGTTAAAGATAAGTGTTAAAGGCAACATATTTATTTTAAAAAGTGTCAGTTTTGTTTAGTGAAACACAATTCTAAGGTTACGGAATCCGTACAGTGTAGAAATAGACCATTTGGCCCAACAAGTCTACACTGACATTCCAAAGCATAATCCACTCAGCATCATTCTGCTCTCAGATTACTGGACATTTACCCCTGCCTAATGCAACTAATGTACACATCCCTGAACAAAATGTGCAGCGTAGCGTGGCCAATTTACCTAATCTGCAAATCTTTGGATTGTGGGAGAAAACCAGAACATGCAAACTCCACACAAACATGTGGCTGAGGATGGAACCAAACCCAAGTGCATAACCATGTAAGACACAAGTGCTAACCACTGATCCTCTGTTCTCAATGCCCAGCCCCCCATGCAAGAAGTGAAGTAAGTAAGAGATGTGCAAAACAAAAAAAAATCCCTAACAAATCATGAATGAACAATAATTAGAAAATTAATATGATCAAAGGAGACAACAATATCCAGTTGATTTGCATTATTTAATAACAAACTTGGGAATTGGCTAACTAATGAATAATGGGAAGTGACATTTGTTTATTTCACCGATGAAGAAATTGACTTGCGTTTCATCTTTGCAACACTACAGAATCGCGATTTATGTGCCTGAAATATTTGAATTAAGCTCTTTCCAATAAAAAAATATCAGTACAATCACATCGACTTCTTCATTCTTAAGACTCAAACATTATCAAATACTTTCCAGGAATTTCGAACCAGCAGAATTAGTTAATTTGATTTCTTGGGAACTCGAACAGAGTAAACAGCTGATTCTATGAATTAGTCATTCAATGTGATTATTCAGCTGAATACAACATCCCTTCTTTGCAAAAATGCTCAACTTCAAAAAATTCAAAATGCATTGCCATTGTTTAATGAGGTAATACAGAGACGTTAATTCTTTTTCATTTGACTTAATAAAACGCAGGAATTTTACATGATATTGTTTCATGAAAAATACTTAAAATTAGATTAGATTGCTTACAGCGTGGAAACAGGCCCCTCGGCCCAACAAGTCCACACCGACCTCGCGAAGCACAACCTACCCATTCCCCTACATTCACCACTTTACCTAACACTACGGGCCATTTAGCATTGCCAATTCACCTGACCTGCAGATCTTTGGACTGTGGGAGGAAACCAGAACACCCAGAGGAAACCCAGGCAGACACGGGGAGAATGTGCAAACTCCACACAGACAGGTAACCACTGTGCCACCGTGCCGCCCACAAATCTTATTGTGATTAGAAAGACAGTAAATGTTTGCATCAAAGTGAAATATGTTTAAATGAATTCACCTATGTTTCCGCAGGTAAAATAAGAATTAATAATAACAATGATTGAGAGATTGTACACTACAATATATTTAGTTAATCATGTAAAGAGCAATAATTCCACATTTACAGCAAATACTGGATTGAATAATTATTAGTTATGAGCAACAACTGAATTATAAATTTTGATCAATGAATTTAGAAATGATGAGAAATCTCGTTTTGCTTTGTGACTGAGGAATATGTGCAAAAAAACAGGAATTATTGCAGTTAAAAGTAAATGGAGGTCTGTGAATTTGAAGTCTGTAATTATGGAGATCATTCAAATAAGCAAACATTAGACAGTCACAATGTTGAATGGGAAGTCGTTGAATCCATTGTGTGAAACTTGACATGAAAATAAAGTTTCATATTGCAGTGTTGGTACTCAGAAACAATTGGTCAAATTAAAACGTGAATCTCACTTTACTTGTTCAACAGACTTTCTTAAATATTTATGCAATTATTATCATGACAATGACTTGATAATTAATTTTGTTATATGAGTAATTAAGATGATTCAATATTTCAAAAATATTATGTTATGTTGATTATACATTTATCAAAATTGGCAAATTGTGGAATAAAATAAACTAACTAGATTTATCAATTGAAAAAAAAGAGCCAATCAGTGATGAAAAACAATGTTTTTCTTTCTTTACTAAAAAATACAGGTAACATAAGAAATATGAATTTCTATCAAATGGTTTCCTCATAGAGACATGTTATTTTAATTTAGATGATTAATATTATGATCAGAGTTCAGAAATTTGTTTCAGAATTTGGAAGAAAGTTAATAGATAATGAAAGTGAGCATGAAAGTGAACTAACGATGCAGTCAATGACATTTGGTATATAAAGGAATTATAATAATTCTGTCATTATGGCACAGTGATGAATAATATTGGAATAGAAACGACAAAAAGAATCAACATGTTCAAAGCAATTCTTTTCTGATAATTAAATGGAACCAATGATCATTTTGCAGAGTACGTGATTTGAAAAAAAACATTTAATGCGTTATATAAACTGAAAACTACTTCCATTTTGCAAAAATAGAGACTTTCCCAAATTCAACATTTAGGTCTGCTGAATTACAAAAACAAAAATGGTTGTAATTCGAAATATCTCTTGCACATAAACTTAAAATAAGTAAACTTAAAGATTTTTAGAATGACAAAACATTTCTTGTTTGCATGGTTGAATTACAGTCAGTATCCGTGATAAAGTAGAAGTATTGTTTTAAGCAACATAAATCATCTTTAACTACTGAACTGAAACAGAAGATATCAATTGCACTTGTTGCATGGAATAGTAACCAAATGCTTACTGTTATCATTGGTTTCAGGAGCAATAAGATATTTACTCAGGTTATTCTACTGAACAATAATCAGATGGTGATGGAAGTCTTTGTGTTGCTTTATGTATATTGTTTACTGAGAACATTGAGTTCGATAAAATTGAAATATTTGCATGAATTAGGAACACAGTGATAATTAGGTGCGAATGATCTGATTTAAAATCAGACAGTTCTTAATATTTACGAGGATTGCTGAGTGAAACATTTTTAAACCATCATGCAATCAAGGGATAAGTGAGAGATATGCAAATCGAACTTTCAAATGAACATTCCATGATATTTTCACACCATCTCAATATCACATTCAATATAAATAAGTGACTGGAAAGTTAAAGATAATTGGGCGGCACGGTCGCAAAGTGGATAGCACTGCTGCTTTACAGTGCCAGAGATCCGGGTTCGATTCCCGCCTCAGGCGACTGACTGTATGGAGTTTGCACTATCTCCCCGTATCTGTCCAGGTTTCCTCCGGGTGCTCCGGTTTCCTTCCACATTCCCGCAGGCCAGGTGAGTTGGCCATGCTAAATTGCCCGTAGTGTTAGGTATGGGGTAAACGTATGGGTGGGTTGCACTTCAATGGGTTGGTGTGGACTTTTTGGACCGAAGGGCCTGTTTCCACACTGTAAGTAATCTAATCTAAAAAAACCTCACACAATTCATAAATTAAAAATAATTGATAATTAAAATTGATAAATTTGTTTATTTTACTGAAGGAATAATTGATCGTTTCTCATATTTATAGCACTGGAACATAAAATTATATGTGTTTTAACTAATATGTACAGAACAAGTGAAAATTAATGATTATAATGGATACCTCAGCACCACACCAGACACGTGTCTGTCTCCTGAGGATGTCATTACAGTTCCATGCTGTGGCACGTCGGAACTGGCGGTCGATGAGTTGAGCATCGTATCCCGTTCTTGTGAGTGCATCCTTGAGTACTTCCACGTGTCTGTCACGTTCCTCCTCATCTGAGCAGATCCGGTGTATGCGCAGGACTTGTCCATAGGGAATGGCTGTTTTAATATGTTTTGGGTGGAAGCTGGAGAAGTGTAGCATTGTGAGGTTGTCTGTCGGTTTGCAGTAGAGTGTGGTGCTGAGGTATCCATCCTTGATGGAGACGCACGTGTCCAAGCATGAGACAGAGAGTTGAGAGTAGTCCATGGTGAGTTTGATGGTGGGATGAAACTTGTTGATGTCACTGTGTCCAGAGGAAGAAAATGTCATCAATGTACCTGGTGTACAATGTTCGTTGGAGATCCTGCATAGAGAAGAAATATTGTTCGAACATGTGCATAAAAATGTTGACATATAGGGGTGCACACCTGGTCCCCATGGCTGTTCCGTGTATCTGAATGAAGAATTGGTTGTCAAAGGTGAAGACATTATGATCGAGGATAAAGCGGCTGAGGTGTAGGATGGTGTTTGGAGATTGGCAGTTATTGGTGTTGAGTACTGAGGTTGTTGCCGCGATACCATCCTTGTAGGGGATGCTGGTGTCGAGTGCGGAAACTTCCCTTGTGACAAGGAATGTTCCCGGTTCGACTGGTCCGTGGGTACTGAGTTTCTGTAACATATCCGTCGTGTTGTGACAGAAGCTGTAGATCCCTGTACAATAGGTTTCAAGATGCCTTCCACATAGCAAGAGAGATTCTTGCATTAGGTCCTATTGACCGACACAGTGGGACGTCCCGGTGTGTTGGCTTTGTGTACTTTTGGAAGGCAGTAGAAGTTGCCTACACGAGAAGTACGTGGGATGAGGGCTAGTAGGGAACTCCGAAGGACTGGATACGAAGTTATAATCAGTGTGCTTCATTCTCAGGTGTGTTCTTTGGTCGGATCAGCTGTTTTTTGCCTGTAGTGTTCCTGGTTGTTCAGTTGTCGCTCCACTTCCTTGCAGTAATCTGTTCTATTCTGAATGACAATGGCTCCTCCTTTATCTGCTGGTTTGATGAAATGTTGTGATTGGTTTTGAGAGCCTGGATGGTATTGTGCTGTGAACGAGTGATGTTTTGCTCTACATTGTGGGTACGGCTGATGAATCCGGCATTTATATATTTCCTGACAGTTTGAGCATACATGTCAAGCCTAGGGCAGCGGCCCTCCGGTGGAGTCCACGTTGACACCTTCTTTGGCTGCTCCTCTACAGATCCCTGTGACGACTGTTCTAGTTCATCAGTGGGCTCAGTGGGATCACTGCCAGCATCTTGAAAGAATTCCCGGAATCTCATTCGTCTGATGAACTCCGCTGTGTCTGCTGCCAGAAAGATTTTGGTGGTGTGGCAGACGTTGAGACCCCTACTCAGGATTTCAATCTCTTCCGGTTAAAGGGCGTCGTCCGATAAGTTGACAATAGACATCCCCTTAGTGATAATGTTGTCTACTGTTCTTCCAGGGCGGGCTTTGATATTCCTGCTAAGAATGCCAAGCTTCTCCAGTTTTTTGTTCTGGGCGTGCATGTACGTAGTGTAGTTTTGTGGCTTGTCTGGTTGGCAACATCACGTAATTGTACTGACGTATCCTGTGTGCAGGGCGTGAGTGTGAATTTCAAGGTTGTGGCGCCTGCCATAGAGTTGGTGCACGAGATGATTGAGAAGTTTATGAGAGGTGCGGTGGCAACGTCTCTCTGCGTAGTCTGTGTTGTAGGGCAACCTAAGTGGGTTCGTGATCCGTAATCCTTTCGGGATCTTTCCTGCTTACTTGCATTCCTGTAGGAACTTGTTGTCTGTGTCGATATGTGCAATTTTCTCGGAGATCCTCTCCACTTTATGCCGACGGTTAGGGGTGTCGATAGTAGTCATCCTTTGGAGATGCCGGTGTTGGACTGGGATTAACAAAGTTAAAAATCACGCAACATCAGGTTATTGTCCAACAGGTTTAATTGGAAGCACACTAGCTTTCGGAGCGATACTCCTTCATTAGGTGATTGTGGAGGGCTTGATCGTCACACAGAATTTATTGCAAAAATTTGCAGTCTGATGTAATTGAAATTATACATTGAAAAATTGATTGTCTGTTAAGGCTTTCATCTGTTAGAATACAGTGATTGTTTCAATTCTTTCATGTGTAAATCACAAAAAACTTCTTTTTAAAGTTGCATTGGCAGGCTAGGTGTTAATATGGTGATCGCTAGACAATATGTTGAAGGTGTTAGCCCCCTGTGTTCTCTGTCTATGTCCTGATGTTTAGGTTGATTCTAATCTAATAAGTGAGATAACAGAGTTTTACATAAATTCCTGCAGTTTTTGAGCTCGGAGTTCTACATGAATGTATGCAGTTTATGAGCAAATTCCAATGTAACTGTGCAGTCTGATGGGCATTTCAACTTCAATTACCAGCATTCTCCCCGTAGCCCTTAATTCCTTGTGACATCAAGAATTTATCAATATCTGCCTTGAAGACATTTAGCGTCCCGGCCTCCACTGCACTCTTCGTCAATGACTTCCACAGGCCCACCACTCTCTGGCTGAAGAAATGTCTCCGCATTTCTGCTCTGAATTGACCACCTCTAATTCTAAGGCTGTGTCCACGGGTCCCCGTCTCCTCGCCTAACGGAAAAAAAATTCCTAGCATCCACCCTTTCCAAGCCATGTATTATCTTGTAAGTTTCTGTTAAATCTCCCCTTAATCTTCTAAACTCCAATGAATACAATCCCAGGATCCTCAGCCATTCCTCGTATGTTAGACCAACCATTCCAGGGATCATCTGTGTGAATCTCTGCTGGACACGTTCCAGTGCCAGTATGTCTTTCCTGAGGTGTGGGGACCAAAACTGGACACAGTACTCCAAATGGGGTCTGACCAGAGCTTTTTAAAGTCTCAGTAGCACAACGGTGCGATTATATTCTAACCCTCTTGAGTTAAATGACAACATTACATTCGCTTTCTGAATCACGGACTCAACCTGCAGGTTTACCATGAGAGAATCCTCAACTAGCACTCCGAGATGCCTTTGTACTTTGGCTTTACGAATTTTCTCACCGTTTAGAAAGTAGTCTTTGCTTTTATTCTTTTTTCCAAAGTGCAAGACCTCGCATTTGCTCACGTTAGATTCCATCAGCCATTTCCTGGACCACTCTCCCAAACTGTCTAGATCCTTCTGCAGCCTCCCCACTTCCTCAGTACTACCTGCCTGTCCACCTAACTTCGTATCATCGGCAAACTTCGCTAGAATTCCTCCAGTCCCTTCATCCAGATCATTAATATATAATGTGAACAGCTGCGGCCCCAACACTGAACCCTGCGGGACACCGTTTGTCACCAGCTGCCATTCCGAAAAAGAACCTTTTATCCCAAATCTTTGCCTTCTGTCAGACAGCCAATCCTCAATCCATACCTGAAGCTCACCTCCAACACCATGGGCCCTCACCTTGCTCAGCAGCCTCCCATGTGGCACCTTATCAAAGGCCTTTTGGAAGTCTAGATAGACCACATCCACTGGGTTTGCCTGGTCTAACCTACATGACAGCTCTTCAAAGAATTCCAACAGGTTTGTCAGACACGACCTCTCCTTACCAAATCCATGCTGGCTTGTTCTCATCAGATTCTGGATTACTGGTGCTGGCATTCGAAAAAAAGCCCTTCACCGGGAATAAATCTGGTTTTCAGCATCTGCAGTCATTGTTTTTACCCCCTTGTTCTAATCAGACTCTGCTCTTCCAAGAATTTAGAAACCTTATCCTTAATGAGGTTTGCTCTGTTGTTGATTAGATATTTATTAAGATCAGTCAACTGGGAATTTAAATGCTGGCATGATGGTTTGAAAAGACATTAGACATTCAGTGAACATTGATCAGAGTTAGTTTGTCATTCAAAATTCTCAGATCTTCAAGAATTCTACACTTGGTGTCTCTGCTTTCCTACTGGAGAAATATAATATATAATAAGAACATGTTATGTATTATATTTCATTCATGTAATTTTGCATCTCATCAATATTTAGACATTTGAGTCAGAATTACAAAGAAAATAAGTCAATAAGAAACTTTTTTTAACAGAAAAATACAGTCAACAGCATTTGTCAAGGTATTTGTTACATTATTGTCTCTGAATACACAGATGAATACATTTAATGGTGATCTGTTCACAACGTAATGAACAACAATTATATTTTTATCATAACTATTGGATTGGAAATCTATCAGAAAACTTGCCTGTAGCCAGGACTTGCTTCATCTCACTACACATTACAATTATCATCCACAGCCATAAGTAATAAAGTGTCATAATTGGTCTGGGAAAGTTATAGTGTGTAAATTATAATAAGGTGTCTCAGACATATGTTTGGATTTGATGAGAGCATTATTGCTGTGATAATTGATCCTGAGAACAATAAGGCACGTACAAAGAGTTTTTCACCGAACAGTAATTAAGTGGCCTTGAAGACGATTACGAGTACTTTGATTTCAATAATGTTGAGCTGATTTCCATGTTTTCGGAAATGTTTCACAACACTTTACCAGAATTCTGGATTCTAATCAACCAATGGGTTTCGAGTAAACACACTTCTGTTGTTGTCATTCTCAAGTGAGGTGTATAATGCTCAGTCACTGGCTGGAAGTCAAGGTGCCAGGAAGTCTGCTTCAACCTCACCAATACACAACTCTCAGGCTGGCTGTAACTGGATCTCCCGAACCTTTGTGACCAATTTGATCGGGCCTTCCACTGTTTTCTGGAGATGATTATTTTGTCTACTGTTTCCTTTAGTTTGACCTTTTCAGCTCCAATTTCTGCAGCTGTAGGAATATTTAGAATATTCACTTATGTGCCACAGGTCACTTGACCTGAGTGGATAGATAAATATGGTTCACTTATTGTTGTAATACCGAATTGAGAATGAATCTTTGCATGTTAATAAACAAAAATATTCAATATTTTTCAGCACTTTACGTTGAGATTGATTAGATAGTCATTAAGAGAGATCACCTGACAATTATAAGCTATTTGCGGGATTATTGAATTGAAAAAGGATACCGTCGGGCAGAGATTTTTAGAAGGCATTGCTTTTTCATTCAAATACATAGGCTGTTCAAGAAGTCTATGTAGCGGTTCATTGGTTCTCCTGTCCAGATACTAATTTATAATTCATATCGCTTTTATTGTGCCCAGAAATTTGAGATTTGTATCAGAGTTAAGAAGAACACGACGAGCAATTAATATCAGAACTCGAGTGAATAGAAAGCACAGTAAATTTAAAGTACAGAGGAAACAGTCAGTATTTGCTCCACATAAGCAGACAAATATTTTTAAAGTCAAGTGTGTGTTGCTGGAAAAGCACAGCAGACCAGACAACATCCATGGAGCCGAAGATTCCCTATGAAAGCCAATGCCCGAAACGTAGTTTCTCCTGCTCTTCACATGCTGCCTGACCTACTGTGCTATTCAAGCACCATACACTTCACTCTGATCTCCAACATCTGATTTCCTCACTTTTTCCAAATGTTAACATCGGCAGTTGAACGAAACCAACGTTTTTATTGCAATATTTGGACTGAAAACCTGTTTATGACCATGAAACACATCAGGAGATATGAACATTTCTTGTGTTAGAATCCTTGGCCATTCATAACAAAGAATAAACACTGCTTTGACCCACCAGTGTCGTGTGTAATTACTGAACTGAAATATCAGAGGACAACTACTGCATTTATTGGAGGGAATGATAACAGATCCTTACTGTGGCAGTTGGGATTGATCTCAGGAACAATCAGATAGTTACTCTGATTATTCCACTGAACAGTATTAGCTGGTCATGGGGACCTTTATGTGACCTCGTGTTTAGTGTTTTGTGTGAGCAATGATTTCCAAAATATTGAGCTATTTTACAAGATTTAGGAACACATTGATAATCAACTGTCGAAGACATTAACTAAAGGCAACTTCAAAAAAAATGCTAGAATTGCTTAGAGAAAAGCAATTAAACTATTGTAGAATCTGTATTAGCACAGTGTGGTTATAGGCTATTTCGTTGAATCAAATGACCCTCCAAAGAGTAACTGCCCCAAACACATTTCCCAACCTGTTCTTCGACATTTACTGCTGACTAACATACACATCCCTGAACACAATGTGAAATTTAGCATGGCCAGCTCATCTAACCTGCACATCTTTGTATTGTGAGACGAAGCCAGAGAAAAGTCACATGGACTGAAGAAATGGGCAAAGTACACAAAGACAGTCACCGAGGATGAGATCAAACCGAGGTCCCTGGCACTGTGAGGCAGCATTCTTAACGACTGAGACACTGTGCAACTATGTGCAATAAGTAAAATCAGTGAGTGGTATGGCAAGACAAATTTCAAACGAACACCCTCCAATATTGTCAAAACATGCAACATTTACATTCAAACGAATAGATGAATGGAAAACAAATGAATTTTGTTTTCCATTCAAAATGAATAGATGAATTCTTGTAGCATGTAGTATACTTAAGGCTAAGACTTTAATGAATATAGGGTGGCCTTTTAAAGAAGTAGACTTAAAGAAAATAGTTTTAAGCTAGGAAATAACTATGGAGTGTTGTAGCTGACCACAAAAGAAGAAGTAAGGCTATTTTCACAATAAAGCTTATAGTAACAAGGCAAATAATACAGCCATCCAGGAACTGCTTGATGCATAGATAAGGGAATTGAAAAAGAGGTGAGGTAACCGACTTGTGATAGGACCAATGGGAAAAGAGAGGCGTGAGCCTGCAACACACAAACTGTACAAAAATGATTGTATAACTGATATCTTTGCACTCTTTGTCGGGCTAGTGGGGTGCTCGGACTTGCAAGTTTGCAATAAATTGTCCTTGTTTCCATGGCTTTGTCTCCGGCTAATTTATAAGTGAGTTTTGTTTCTAACAATGTGGGGGCTCGTCCGGGATACAAAATTCCGACCGCTCGACATTCTTGGGGTGACGGGGGAGGTGCACCTCGCCGAGTTTCGCTATCTCGGACTCCTTTGTTTGCCATTTGCGGTTTAGGCGAGTATGATTCGGACTGAGAGACCCTGGAAACAAGAAGTGATTTTACAGTGACCATAAGAGGTGCAGTGGTTTTACAGTGACCATAAGAGCTGTAGAGGTTTTACGGTGACCATAAGAGCTGCAGTGGTTTTCCAGTGACCATAAGAGCTGTAGGGGTTTTACAGTGACCATAAGATCTGCAGTGGTTTTACAGTGACCATAAGAGCTGGAGTGGTTTTACAGTGACCATAAGAGCTGTAGGGGTTTTACAATGACCATAAGATCTGCACTGGCTTTACAGTGACCATAAGAGCTGCAGTGGTTTTACAGTGACCATAAGAGCTGCAGGGGATTGCTGCGCCGGTTAGGAGCCAGCTGCAACCAGGTAACTCTGTGCACAGTCCAAAGTATGAAAAGTGATCTTTAAGTCTTGGCTTGGTGGTCGGGACAACATTAAGTGGTTGGGAAACGTATGAGAATGATGGGGAAATTGGCGAGATCTAAATTAAAGCATATGTCAATGGAAAATAGCCCGTGTCAGAAGGGCTAGTAGCTGAAGGGCTGCTGAGGGTGGACTTTGGAATTATCTTAAGGCCAGACGTCTAGAAAAATAGCAGAAGAAAGTTAGAAGACTTGTTGTGAGATGCTCGTGTCTGTGAGGTACTGTGTGTGTGTGTGTGTGCGTGTGTGTGTGTGTGTGTGTGTCTGTGTGTTTGTGTGTGTGTGCGTGAGAGAGAGAGAAGCTGTACAGCAAGTAGAATCTTTAACCCTTTGTGATCCACTTTGAATGCACGTTTGTTTGCTGGTGATTGAATGTTAACAATTGAAGTCTCAAAAAGTTCAGAGTAATCGGACGAGTACAGTGTCTAGTCAGGACCCTGAAGGGGGTGTGGAAGAAGGTAACATCGGACCTCGTTAAGGATAATTAAATTTGCAATAATGGGAGGCACGGGGAATTGCCTGTGTAATGATCGATCTGTAAATAATGTTAAAGGGGCATATATTCCACCCGACAGTCTTCGGGGAGAATGTTGGTAATTGCGAACACCACTCCTGGACGTGGGAGAAAGACAAAACTACAATGATAAAATATTGTTGTTTCGTTTGGTCTAGAGAAAGTATTAAGGCGCCTGGGACTTTTTTTTTGGCCCAAGTATGAGTCCGGTGATGATTGGCTGTGTCAAGATTTTAATATATATGTCAATCGAAAAGGATCTACAGTCAAAAAGAATCCGATTAGGCGGCTTGTTGGAAAGGGAGCGCAGGAGTAAAATAATATCCCATGAATAAGGAGGAATTAGGGAAAAACAAAAGAAAAGAATGAACAAGGGAAGCCACAATGGGATCCCTTAATGTGTTCGCCGCCCCCATATACGACTCCACGGAACGAGCCTACAGCTCCCGAAGTAGAACCGAGTCCAGAGTTAGAAAGGGGAATGGACATGAACTAAAAGATGCAGAACCTAGGGGCTCAAAATCACTCGAGCCACCACACGTAAAGGAGGGGCAGAGATAATTGAAAATGTAAAATTAAGTCCCTTAAGAGAGGTTCTGATTGGGGGAAGGTACAATCGGATATGAAAATACTCCCAACAGTGAAGTTAGGGTCTTTAAACAGGAAATGAAAAGTTTAACATAAATTCTCAAATGTTGACCACATTGGAAAAATAATGACAGAGATAATAGGGAGTCAATGCGAGATCTCAGAGAAATTGTAATATTATGAATTAAAGAGGCAGTACCTAGATCACAAAACTTTGTTAAAGCCTTTGGAGTTCGACAAGAGAAGGATGAAATCCCTTCTGCATTTCCTCAAAGGCTCAAAGAGGCCACAAGGAAGTATTCGGGAATGGAACCTGATAATCCAGTAGCACAGGGACTCTTATAGGTCCAGTTTCTAACGAAATCACAGCCGGACATACAAAAGAAATTATAGAAATTGGATGGATGGTGTGAAAGACAGATGGAAGAGCTGTTATGTGAGGCACAGAAAGTGTAAGTGGAAAGGGAAGATGAGAAGCAGAAGCAGAAAGGCAAAATGATGGTGGCAGCAGTAGAAGAAATAACAAAAAGAAGAATGAGATCAAGGGATAATAGGAACGGTAGGGGACAATAAGAAAGACAAGGGTCAGATACCCGGGAAAGGAGGCAACAGGCAGGGTGTTAGCATTGCGGGAAAGTAAGGCATTTTAAACTGAAATGCCTGGAATTAACACGAGAAAGGGGAGCCGTTTCCCTCATGACCTTAGATGAATATTAGAGGAGTCAGGGGTTCCTTCCTCTTGAGACCCACCAGGAACCTTTGGTAAATCTAAAGGTGGGACCGAAAGGGGAGGAAACAATATTTTTGGTAGATACAGGTCATCCCTAAATTTTAGACCTACTGGCGTTAAATTAACTAAACAAAGAATCAGGGTTTTTGGAGTAAAAAAATGAAGCATTTTTAGTTCCCATTTTTGAGCCAACTTTAATTAAGTGAAGTAGTGAAGAAATTACAGGACAGTTCTTATATATCCCTGACGTCGGGAGCAATCTACTGGGTAGAGATTTGATTATTAAATTAGGCCTAAAAATAGAGGAAGAAAATCGTAATGTGACTGTAAAAATGGCCATGTTAACACCGAGTGATGAAAAACAAATCCATCCTGATGTATGGGCAAAAGCTGGTAATCATAGTCAGTTAAATATTGATACGAAAAGGATTTTGCTGAAACAAGAAAATAAGATAGTTCTTGTAAAACAATATCCAATATCCCTCAACGGCTGCAGAGGTCTACGACCAGTTATAGATTCACTGATAAAAACTGGGTTATTGGAACCATGTATATCACCCTTTAATACTCTGATATTGCCTATCTACAAACCAAACGGAACCTATGGACTGGTGCAGGATCTTAGAGCAGTAAATCAATTGGTGCGAACACGGCACCCAGTAGTACCTAACCCATACACTTTGTGAGGTAAAATACCGTATGACCATCGCTGGTTTAGTGTGATAGATTTAAAAGATGCATTCTGGGCTTGTCCTCTAGCCACGGAAAGCCATGACATGTTTTCTTTCGAATGGGAGCATCCATACACGGGTAGAAAAAAGCAGCTCTGCTGGACAGTACTTTCCTAGGGATTCACGGAATCATCTAATTTATTTGGACAAGTACTGGAGCAAGTCCTTGAACAATTTACAATGCCCAAGGGGACGATACCGTTACAGTATGTGGAAGATCTACTTGCAAATGGACTAATGAGAAATGAGGTGAGCGAGGCTACCAATAGACTGTTAGATTTCCTAGGGAAACACGGTCCAAATTTATCCAAGGATAAGTTACAATATGTAGAAAAAGAGGTAAAATACTTAGGACACCTCATCAGTGACAGCACTTGGCGCATTAACCCCGAAGGGATTAACGGAATAACAAAACTATCCCTACTGACCACCAAAACAGAGTTAATGAGTTCTTGGGGCTAGTGGGCTATTGTAGATTATGGATAGAAGCATACGCCCAGAAAATGAAATGGTTATATTACAAATTAATAGAATCTGAACATGAAAAACTACGATGGACAGAAGAAGAAAAGGAGGGATTACAGGAATCAAAACGAAGCTTGATACAAGCTCCCGTGTTAGCCCTCCCTTCCCTTGAGAAACCCTTCCACCTTTTTGTGACAGTAAATAATGGAGCAGCAGTAGGAGTGCTAACTCAGAAAACAGGAGAAAAGGAAAAACAAATAGCCTTCCTGTCCAAAATCTTAGGCCCTGTCTCGAGAGGCTGACCTGAGTGCACACAGGTGGTCGTGGACACTGCCATTCTAGTAGAGGAGAGCCACAAACTAACCTTCGGAGGAGCGCCATTTGTTAACACTCCACATCCAGTCAGAACTTTGTTAAATCAAAAGGCAGGAAGGTGGTTGACGGACTCAAGAACTCTAAAATATGAGGCTATCCTTATGGAGTGGGACAACCTGGTGTTAACAACAGACGCATGTTTGAACCCAGCTACCTTCATGTGGAAGGGCGAATCCCCAGACACGCGAGAAATAGAACATGACCGTTTAGATATTATCGAGTATCAGACCAGAACAAGAGCAGACTTAAAGGATATTCCCCTATATGCAGGAGCTAGGCTGTTTATGGACTGGTCGTCAAGAGAATACAAGGAAGAAGACATAATGGATATGCAGTAGTAGACGGAAGTGAAAACCGCACAGTTGAGGCTGACCGGTTAACTAATACGTGGTCAGCCCAAACTTGCGAATTATATGCCTTAAACCAGGCCTTAAAGCGATTAGAAAATCGGGATGGGACGATTTACACTGACTCTAAATATGCCTATGGGGTTGTCCATACCTTCAGTAAAATATGGCAAGAATTTGGTCTAATCAAGAGCCGGGGAAAGGAATTAATACACGAAGGCTTCATAGGACAAACGTTGAAAAGTTTGGAATTACTCCAAGAAATAGCTATTGTCCACGTACCTGAGCGTTAGAAGGAAACACTCGAGAAACACGAGGGGAATTACCAACTGTAGAGTTCAATGATAAGCTTTTAAAGAATTATATTGTGGTGCTCGGGGATTTTTTTTATGTCTGTCCTTAGGAAAAAGGGTCCAGACACCTCCACTTGAGTTCGCTGTACATCGAATACAGCCAGGTGAATGGGTCTTGATCAAAACCTGGAAAGATACCAAACTGCACCCAAGCTGGGAGGGACCGTCCCTCACCCTCCTGACTACTGAAACAGCCTCTCGAACTGCTGAAAAAGGGTGGAGTCATCACACTCGTGTTAAGGGCCCAACGGACGCTCCTTCCCCTTCTCCAGAGTGGCAAGCTCATCTGACAGACAAACCTCTAAATATCAGGCTGAGTAAAAAGAATGGATTGAGATAAGAGACTATTAAATACTGGTTAAAAAATTGTACCTCAAAACAATTGTAAGTGTTACGTGGACTCACTCCTCCCTGGCATACAAAGGGTTAGTGGTTAAACAAATAGGGTTGTGAGCTGAAATGATTGGTCAGCTTTATATTGTTACGATAATACTGGCGCTAGCTGCCAAGGGGGGTGGGAGAAATCATTTTACCGCATTATGTCAGAATTATGCTAAACTAAAAGGGCATACCGACTGCTGGGTATGTGCAGAGTTCCCACACGATGGCGAATCCAGAATTCCTCTCACGGTAATACCACCTACCAAAGAGGAAGTGTACAACATACAACAATTTGACTCGGGCTCAAATGATACAAAATGGGAATTTGAGAGGGGTAATTATAACTTTGCGGGATGGTTCCCTCGACCAGCTCCGAAAACTCAGAGTGCTATCGATGGCCTTAAAGTCTCCCCACTGAAAGGAGCAGTAAATACCACTTGTTTCTGTAATCAGAATGATACCGCACCCTTCCGATTAGGAAAACCATCTTGTGTCTACACTAGTCAAGCCACTGCCGCGACCATTCCCCAAATATTAAACGGAACATATTGGGTATGCGGCCTGAAGGCCGATCCATTTATTCCCGGAGAAAAATACATTTGTGTGATAGAATGTGCAACAGTACATGCATGTTATGATGTTGATCAACACTGCCTTAAAGCCAGAAAGGTTGGAGTGGGTGCTGCTACCTTGCCTACATAATTGCCCATTTGAGGCTGTTAGAGGGAGCTCCAAAAATACCTCGGAATAAATAAGGAGGAAAGCAGGTAATCCGGGAAGTAACCGAAGGGGATCGCCTCCTCTGGACTTTGATAACCATGTTGGGGACCTCTCGAGCAGCAGGAGAAATACAAAGTTGGCAGCTTCCCTGGAAGAGTTGGCCGATAATATTGCCGATGCATTGGCCAAAACCGAATCCTAAGTGGCAGCCATAGCAACCGAAATGATTGCCACTAGACTAACGACGCTTCAGAACAGGAAGGCTCTGGATTATATTCTAGCAGAGAAAGGTGGTACCTGTGCACTAATTGGAGAGGAATGTTGTACCTGAGGTGTCCTCTAACAATACTGATATCTCCAAACATGTGCGAGACAAAATCGCCAAGATAAGGGAAGCCAGAAATCGGTACCAGAACGGAAAAGGATGGGAACGGGGGAATTGGAGATTGACTGGTTGGGGAAGGTGGTTCGTCAATCTAGCTATCTATGGATTATTGATATCAGTGGGTCTGGTGGTAGGCTTCAATGTCCGAAAATGGGTACTGAGCCGACTGATGACATCCCTTGGGGAAGTAACCCAAATAAATCAACAAAATGCTTTTACAATCAGCAGGTGATATGCAACAAAGAGAACGTCAAAGAATGCTTCTAGAGTTTGAGAGACGAACAACACAGATGTAAAATGTAAGATTGTGAACCTCATCGCCAAAAGGCGTTAGAGGGCAGAAAAATAAGAAAATGGATTAAAGGACACTTAGTAAGTGGAGAAACTGCAGATTTTTTTAAAAAGGGGGAATTGTGGGAAATAAGAAATGTAGTTTGCTGCAGAAGATATGGAAATGTAATTGATGGATGTGCTAGTGGAGTGTAATTTCTGTAGATGGGGATGGTGAAACATTATACAAACGGTCATGGAATTCTTGTAGAATGTAGTATACTTAAGGCTAAGACTTTAATGAATATAGAGGGCCATTTAAAGAAGTAGTTTTAAAGAAAATAGTTTTAAGCCAGGAAGTAACTATGGAGAGTTGTAGCTGACCACAAAAGAAGGAGTAAGGGTATTTTCTCAATAAAGCTTATCGTAACAAGACAAAGAATACAGACATCCAGGAACGGGTTGGTACATAGATCAGGGAATTGAAAAACAAATAAGGTCACCGATTTGTGATAGGACCAATGGGATAAGGGAGGCGTGAGCCTGCAATACACAAACTGTACAAAAATGATTGTATAACTGATATATTTGCACTCTTTGCCAGGCCAGCGGGGTGCCTGGACGTTTTGCAATAAATTGTCCTTGTTTCCATGGCTTTGTCTCCGGCTGATTTATAAGGGAGCTTTGTTTCTAACACATGTAACCAATGCCTATTAAAATCATTAGAGAAAAGCATTTAGAAATAGATGTGAAATGAGATAGTTTTAGGAACTAGCTTCAAGATATGATGTTCACTTCCCATTAATAATAAAGTGCTGACAGTAAGAGTAGCTGTATAATTTTACACAATATAACGAAGTTTATAACACAAGTCATATTACTAATCTAATGGCAAATAAGTTCAAACGAACTGTCATGTGTATTTCTATGTGCATAAATAATTAGGACAGGAAATTAATATATTATAAACAGTAGAATTCAAAATGTCACACCAGATAAGGCATTCTGAAAGGCCCGAGGGAGTGTAGCAATAACTTTGGAATCTGAATGAATGAGATGCATGGAAAGATCCCAAGGCCGGGATATTATAGTGGTAAAAACAACGAGGTAAAAACAATGACTGCAGATGCTGGAAACCAAATTCTGGATTAGTGGTGCTGGAAGAGCACAGCAGTTCAGGCAGCATCCAAGGAGCAGCGAAATCGATGTTTCGGGCAAAAGCTCTTCATTGTGCTCTTCCAGTACCACTAAACCAGAATCTGGAGATTATAGCATCTGTTAAACAACATGAGATGATAAGAATCTGGGAATGCCCATTAGGATGTGATTATGTGTGTGGTCTGGGTGTCTGGATGAGGAGGAGAGGGCTGCCACATCAGATGTGCAAAAAATGCTGTTTTTTTTGCTGTACATGTTACATTGTGTCATGGATCTCCCTTCTGAGATTGGCCTCGGGGGACGATCCCTTCATTAACGTGATTGCGAAATGAGAAAACATCTTCCAAGTTATGTGTTGCTTCAAACAATGCTTCTACTTTATCACAGATATTGACTGTAATACAATCATACAAACAACAAACGTTTTGTCATTCTAATAATCTTTAAGTTTACTTATTTTACATTTGTGTGAAAGAGATATTTCAAATTACAACAATTTTTGTAGTATAATTCAGCAAACATAAATTTTGAATTCGTGGAAATCTCCATTTTCGCAAAATCGGAGTAATCTTCAGTTTATATAACAGAGTAAATGACTTTTTTCAGATCATGTGCTCTGCAAAATTGATTATTGGTTTCATTTCATTGTAAGAAAAGAACTGCTTTGAACATTTTTTTGTCTTCTCTATCGCAACATTATTCATCATTGTACAATAAGGACACAATTATTATAATTACTTTATATGCCAAATGTCATTGACAGCATCATTTGTTCACTTGCATGCTCACTTTCATTATCTAAAAATTTTCTTCCAAATTCTGACACCAATTGTCTAACTCTGATCATAATATTCATCTAAATTAAAATAACATGTCTCCATGAAGAAACAATTTGATGGAAATTCATATTTCTTGTGATACCTGTATTTTTAAGTAAAGAAAGAAAAAATTGTTTTATAATCACTGAATGGCTCACTTTTTCTTCAATTCATAAAGCTAGTTACTATATTTCCTTCCATTATATACCATTTTTAATAAATATCCAATCACCATTACAGCAAAGTGTTTTTAAACCGTTGAAAAAAATTAATTGCTCATATTACAACATTAACTTTCAAGTCATTGTCATGATAATAATTGTGCAATTATTTAAGAAATCCTTTTGAACAAGTAAAGTGAGATTCACATTTTAATTTAAATCATTGTTTCTGAGTACCAACACTGCAATATGAAACTGTTTCTTTTTTCAGGTCAAGTATCCCACAATGGATCCAACGATTTCCCATCCAAAATTTATTGTGAATGTCTAATGTTTGATTATCTGAATGATCACCATAATCACAGACTTTAAATTCACGGACCTGCAATTACTTTTCACTGCAATAATTCCTGTTTGTTTGCACATATTCCTCAGTCACAAAGCAAAACGAGATTTCTCATTATTTCTAAATTCATTGATCGAATTTTATGACTCAGTTTTTGCTCATACTTCATAATTATTCAATTCAGGACATGCCGAAAATGTGGAATTATGGCTCTTTACATGAATAGCTAAATATATTGTAGTGTACAATCTCTCAATCATTGTTAATATTAATTCTTGTTTTACCCACGGAACATAGTTGAATGCATTTCAATATATTTCACTTCGATACGAACAT
Organism: Hemiscyllium ocellatum; assembly: GCF_020745735.1. Classification (NCBI taxonomy): domain Eukaryota; kingdom Metazoa; phylum Chordata; class Chondrichthyes; order Orectolobiformes; family Hemiscylliidae; genus Hemiscyllium; species Hemiscyllium ocellatum. Next base: position 39,006,161 of record NC_083433.1, read on the forward strand.
TTATTGATTTATAATTACAATAATATTTAAGTATTTTTCATGCAACAAAATCAAGTCAAATGAAAAAGAATGAACATTTCTGTATCGTCTCATTAAATAATGACAATGCATTTTGAATTTTTCGAAGGTGAGCATTTTTGCAAAGAAGGCATGTTGTCTTCAGCTGAATAATCGCATTGAATGACTAATTCACAGAATCTGCTGCTTATTCTCTTCGAGTTCCCAAGAAACTAAATTAACTAATTCTGCTGGTTCTAAATTCCTGGGAAGTATTTGAGAATGTTGCAGTATTAAAGATGAAGACGTCTATGTGATCGTACTGATTTTTTTTTTATTGGAATGAGCTTATTTCAAACATTTCAGGCACATACATTGCTATTCTGTAGTGTTACAAAGATGAAAATCAAGTCAACTTTTTAATCAGTAAAACAAACAAATGTCAGTTCCCGTTATTCATGTGTTAGCTAATTCCCAAATTTATTGTTAAACAATGCAATTCACGTGAATATTATTGTGTCCTTTGACTATATTAATTTTCTAATTATTGTTCATTCATGATTTGTCAGGGAGTTTTTTTTGTTGTGTTCCATTTCCCTATTCATATTGAATATAAGATTGATATGCTTTGGCAATATCAGAGAGTGTTCATTTGAAATTTGACTTTGCACATATTTCACTTATCTCACTTCTTGTATGGGGGCTGGCAGTTGAGAACAGTGGATGAGTGGTTAGCAGTCGTGTATTACAGTATTATGCACTGGGCTTTGATTCCATCCTCGGTCACATGTCTGTGTGGAGTTTGCAATGCTCTGGTTTTCTCCCACAAACCAAAGATGTGAAGGTTAGGTAAAGTGACCATGCTAAGCAGCACGTTCTGTTCAGGGATGTGAAGGTTATGTGCATTAGTCATGGGCAAATGTCCAGTAATCTGAGAGCAGAATGTTTCTGAGTGGATTATTCTTTGGAAGGTCAGCATAGACTTGTTGGGCCAAATGGCCTGTTACTACACAGTAGGGATTCCGTAACCTTAAAATTGTGTTTCGCTCAACAAAACACTTTTTTAAAAAAATATGTTGCTTTTAACACTTATCTTTAACAGTCAATTGTCAATCTTGTAAAATATCTCAATGTAACAGAAATCAATGTTCAAACAAAACACTGCACATAAAGTCACACAAAGATCTTCATGACCATCTAATTACTGTTCAGTGGAATAATCACAGTAAATATCTTACAGTTCCTGAGATCAATTACCACTATCACATTAAGAATCTCGTTATCATTTCCTCCAATAAATGCAATTCGTTGTCCTCTGGTATTTCAGTTCAGTCGTTATACACCATACTGGTTGTTCAAAGCATGGTTATTCTTTGTTATTAATGGCCAAGGGTTGTAACAGCAAGAAATGTTGTTCAATCTGATTTGTTGCATTTTCTCAAACAGGTTTTCACGATAAATATTGCAAAATATGTGTTAATTTGGTCTTGGTCAACTGCTGATGCTAACATTTTCAGTTCATGTTCATTAAACATATTTGGAGAAAGTGAGGAAAGCTGAAGCTGAAGATCAGAGCCAACAGTGTGGCATTGGAAAAGGGCAGGCACATCCAAAGAGCAGGAGGATCGACCTTTCAGAGATTAGGTCATCATCAGAAAAGATTCCTGATGAAGGGCTTATGCCCACAGTGTTGGTTCTGCTTCACCATGAATACTCCCTGACCTGCTGTCCTTTTCCAGTGCCACACTCTTGAAATTAGAAATATTTGACTGAATATTCAGAGGTAATACTAAAAGTTGCCTCTGTCAATTTAATATATTTTGCATCTATTCACGAAAGTTTGCATGGTAATTACTTCTTCTGTTCTTCTTAAATTTGAAACAAATCTCAAAATACAGAACACGTTAAAATCCACATGAACTATAAATTTGCATTCTAGAAAGGAAAGGCGATATAGAATTCTTGAACAGTCTACACATTTAAATGAAAAAGCAATTGCTTCCTAAAAAATATTTGTACGTCTGTATCTCTTTCTCAATTCAATAATCCTGCAAAGAGTTTATGATTGTTTGTTGATCTGTCTGAATGAATACCTAATCAAACTCAATGCAAACAGCTGAAAAATTTTCAACAGATTGATAATTGGGTTTTAAAGATCTTATTTGAAGTCAACAAATGTTTGGAATTGACTAGAATGGCACTGGGAAACATTCCTTAATCATAATGCAAGAAGTGAGATATGTGAGAGATGTGCAAACCTTATTTTTAAATGAACACACTCCAATATTGTCAAAACATTTCAACCTTATGGCCAAAATGAACAGGTGAATCGGAAAATAAAAACGATTCCCTGACAATTCATAAATTGAACAATTACAAACTCACTTTGATTAAAGGACAGAGTAATATTTAGATGAATTATAACATTTAGTTACAAAGTAGGTGACCAGCTGGCTGACAAGTAATAGGTGAGAGCATTTGTAAGTTTACTGAAGAAGATATCAACTTTATTTCCAATTTATCGCACGACAGAATAATGTTTAATGTGTTTCAGTTGTTTGGACTTGCCCCTATGCAACAAAAAGAATGATCAATCTCATTACTTAGATCTTTAATTCTGCAACATTTTCAAGTATTCTCCAGGAACTTAGAAGCAACAGAATTAGATATAGTTATCCCCACTATCTGGAAGTAGAGTGTTACTATGAAACCGTTCATAAGCTGAAAATGCGTAAATCGAAGAAGATTTAGTTTATATGGGAACCATCTCCCCTTTTTTGGTAAAATTGAAAATCCTCTTCAGATTTCTTTCAGTTAGAGAAAACAGGGGCAGATGTAAGTCTTTTGTAAAAGCAAAGTGGCTCAAGCGAACTTTTCAAAAGTGGGGGATACCTGTACACATATGTCTTGATAAACTGATACAAATAAATATCAGATTTTGTGATTATTGATATAATAGATAGAAGCAGATCTAATGTTGCATTGAAAAGCAATTCAATCTGTGCTCAGGTACTCTCTAATCAACATTCCGAGCGGCTCTTGATATATTTCTGTTGAAAGTGTGATTTGAAACCTTCCCTCGGGTCTAGTAATAGGGATACTACCACAGCTACACAAGTTCCTTTCATAATGTTCCCACTCAGAACGGACAGGATTGTAATCTTATGTTTAATGTGGTTACTCAAATGAAAACTAATCAGCTGTTTATTGTATTTATTTGAATGGGAATTAATTAGGTAGTTTCTGTGTGTAATGGACTGGATATTAAACAATATTTTACAATAACAATAGACTAAATGAATGGTGGTCTTAAATAAATAGGAATCTCATGACAATTCTTTGAAAGACAAATTGACAAAACTGCATGATCATTGCACTTTGATTTTAAAAATGCATCAGTCATTCAATATGAATATTCAGCTAAAGACAATTTATCTTCCTTTCAAGAATGTACAACTACCACAAATACAACTGAACAGTCATTGAAAAAGGAAGGAACAAGCCGATTTTAATTCTATTTCCTTTACATAAACATGTGATTAATTTTAAGTAAGTTATATGTATGTAAAAAGGAAACTCTTATTGTGATTTGTAATACAATAAATATTAACATGAAGTGAACTATAATCAAATCAATTTAACTGTGTTTTCTCAGTTAAATACAGTTCAATATTCAAAGTAATAGAATGATTGTACACTGCAATATCTTTACATTAATTCAGTGCTGAGAGATAATTCCACATTGATACCCCTTATAGTGAAGCAAACTTGTGCAAGAAGTCAGAGCAGGTAGGGGAGGTCCTTAATGAGTACTTTACTTCAGTATTCACGAGTGAGTACTTGTTCCTGTGAGGACAGCGTGAAACAGGCAGATATGCTCGAACAGGTCGATGTTAAGACGGAGAATGTTCTGATCATATTGAAAAATAAGGGGATAGATAAGTCCCCTGGGCCAGAAAGGATATAACTTAGATCATTATGGGAAGGGAGACAAGGGATCACTGCCTTTTGTCGATGGTCTTTGCATCCTCACTGTCCACTGGAGTCATACCAGATGATTAGAGGGTGGCAAACGGTCTTCCGTTATTCAGAAAGGCAATCGAGATAACCCTGGGAATCATTGATGAGTCAGTCTTACATCAGTTGTGGGCAAATTATTGGAGAGGATTCTGAGAGACAGGATTTATAATCATTTGGAAAAGCATAGATTGATTAGAGATGGTCAGCATGGCTTTGTGAGCGTCAGGTTATGCCTCACAAACCTTAATGAATTATTTGAGAATGTGACGAACACATTGGTGAGGACAGAGCAGTGGATGTGGTGTATCTGGATTTTACCAAGGTGTTTCATAAGGTTCCCCATAGTAGGCTTAATCTGAAAGTAATGAGGTATGGGATGCAGTGTTATCCTGATATCATGATTCAATGTTGAGACATTTGTGTCAGAGACTGCAAGGGGGTGAGTGAGAGAGAAAGAAATAAGAAACAAACAGAAAGGTAAGTAACTGGTGAGCAGAGGAGCTCCACATTAGTTTCTCACCCTGTCAGCATTGTATTGGGTGAGCTGGAATGCAGACATGTCAACCAACGGCCTTACACAGTCATACACGCAGAATCATATCTTATAATGTCCCAGACACCACCATCACCATCCCTGTATGTCCTGTCCCACCATCAGGATATGGATGTAACTGAAATGTTGGAACATGCAGCGCTATGGACTAAGGCCTGCAGAATGTGATTAATGTGATTTAATTTACATCTCTCCAGAATATTAAACTCCAGTCCAATTAGAAAAATTATTAACATTATCAGACTTGAACTCCAAATGTCAGATAAAAAATATCTGAAACTTACAGCACAGAACACGGCCACTTGGCCCATCCTATATGTGTTGCTTGTAATAGCAACAGGATTGACAACGTTCTGCACTCACCAATGAGAGCAACAATTTCAGACTGTGAACTCTGCACTCTATGTTGTCATAATCTGTTTTTCCAAAGTATTTCTTTGACAGCGGCATACCTTGTTTCCTGGTTTCTTTCCCAGCCCTAACTCCATTTCCCGTGGCCTTGAGGGACTGCTATTGCTGCTGTTTACTCTCTCCTCCCTTCCCCCGTGTGACAGAATGTATTTTTGTCCTTCTCTGACCCCCACCTTCCTCACAACCTTTACATTTCTGATGGTTCCCAGGCCTCTTTATCTTTTACTGTGTCCCCTGGGTCAATTGCATGAGTTTTGAATTCTCTTGCTCCAGAGATAGTTGGAAATCTTTCTGATTGCAGTTTCCCCCATATTTTATTTTTAAAAACAGAACATTTCTGTTCGAGTCCAGTATTTGTGAGCCTTCATCCACAATTCCGAACATTTGGATGTAATTTGTGACCCTCCCACAAATGTGCAGGTTGCTTTATTGGCCGTGCTAACATGGCCTGTAGTGTGCAGGTTCGGCGGGTTGGGTTAGCCATGGTAAATGTGGGGTTTTGGAGGTAGGGTGGGAGACCAGTTCATTGTAGGCTTGATGGATGGAATAGCCTCTTTCTCCACGTACGGGATTCTGTGATTCTAACTAGTTGTGATTGTCGTCACGTTTTCCTAATGCCAGGTTCATTCAGCTCAGGTACACACGCTGCCTTTGTGTTTCTGTGGGTTCTCACTCAATCCTTTCCTTCTGTTTTACAGCAATTTCACACTGTATGTGAGGGTGAGAATGAATTTGTAAAACAAATACTCCAACCGAAACATGCACAGGTCAGGAACTGTTTCTGCTGCTGGCATCACTTGCAAGGAACAGAAAGTATTAAATGAGTCGTCACAAGTCTTACAGGAACATAAAGGTTATAATCACTAGGAAAGGTTGAACAACTCAATTTTTTTTCTCAAGAAAAGGGGAGGCTGAGGGACAACCTGACATAAGTAAGGAAGCTTTGTCTTTGTGGGTTCAGAGATTGGATTTTGGAATCATTGGGTCTGAAGCATGGTTCATTGCCCCAGGTCAAAGTTGCTATCTAAATGTATATCTTTCTTTTGTCTATCTGTCTGAGTTAACAAACAGATGGGTATGTCAATGTCTGAGCATTTTCCCAAATCCCTGATTGAATCGTCCTCCTCAACAATCTCAGGTGTCTCACCACTCACTGGGTCATGGCGAAACTCTGCCGTTACAATGAGAACTAACTTTGCTGTCGCCTCTCCTCGTGCTTCTGCCTAATCACAGCTTCCATTCATTAAATCCCAGCTGCCTGGAGGCCACCCACATGGGCATGTTAAAGAGCAAGACAGGAGAATGGATTGAAACCGGGAGTTCAATAGCCAGAATGAGAGTGGAAGGAGGAAATAAACATGGTTTGTGGATCCCAGGGGATACAGACTCCAGGCTGATCCCTTTGTGGGCATTCCCGTAGTAATACGAGACAACATTCCATGATGAGAGTTAAACCCGGGTGGCAAGACAGGGAGCCACTGAACATAATCAGTTTTCGTTCAAACACAGAAGATTTGTTCAGTCAGTGACAGTGTGTTAAACATGGATGTGAAGTGAGCAGTGAGGGGAAACGTTGACAAAAGCTGCAGATACACAACTTTCATTGGAACAGGAGGGGGCCATTCAGCCCCTCAACCCTGCTTTGCCATTCAATGGATCATGGCTGATTTGTGGCTTAACTTCCAATTTTCAAAACCCTCTAAATTAATCAATAAACTCCTCTGCAACAGATAAGATGAATATTGAAAAAACTAACCATCGGCAAATGCTGGGAAAAACAGACATTGCTGTAAATATTCAACAGATATGGCAGCATTTTTGAGTGAACCTTTCGGAACCAGTGACCTTTCAGGTGTCCAGCTGCAGCTGACCATTCTGCCTTTTTTGGAACACTCTCTGGAACAGGTCCTAGTGTGAGGGGACTGAGATCATCAATAATAACTAAGAAATCAGGAGGACGTGCTCAATCAGAATTAAATGAATTTTGGTCGTGCACTTTTAATTCAACTGCAAACATTATTCATTATTATTTACGAAATAGGATAATAGACCAGAAATCAACTCTTCATGTCATTGGGCCTGGGAAACTGTTAATTTTGATCTCGTCCAGCAAACATGTGAATCCAGACCCTGAATAATGTGGTTGTCTCTGAACCATCTCCTGGGCAGTCAGAATGGATGATAAATGCCTCCCTAGCAAGTGATGCCGTGATCCCATGAACAAACAAAACAAATCCAGCGCTGTGGTTACTTGTGAACTCACTGGTGTTTCATCAAGCTGGGTATCTGACTGAACTGCTTCCCACACTCAGAGCAGGTGAATGGTCTCTCCCCAGTGTGTATTCACTGGAGTACAGTGAGGCTGGATGATATCCTGAACCAAGTCCCAAAGTGATAGCACCTGAATGGTCTCGCACTGGTCTGCTGTGACGGGAAGAGATGGCATTCACCATTCCAGGGGATACTGAGTAAAGGTACCTCCAAGAAGGGTTTAGTGAGAGTAGATCAGGACAAACTGCTCACATTCACAAACGAATCAATCATGAGGAGGCACCGAATGAAAGGGATTGGCAAAGGAAGCACATGTGACATGAGACAAAATGTTTTCATGCTGAGAAAGTTTATGGTCAGGAATGCACTGCCAAAGAGTGTGGTGGAGCCAGGTACAATGAAGAGAATAGAATTGAACAGTTACTGGAATAGGACGCATGGGAAGTTTTATGGGGTAAAGGTAGAAGAATAGCATTCGGTGAGGTGATCCTTTGGAGAGCTGATGAGCCAGACAGCCTCCTTTTGCGCAGTAATAATTCTGTGAACATTTCATTCTGAGCTCTCTAAGAAAATATCAGGGCAGGGTTTGTAAAGAGGTCAGATTGAATGACAGTCTTGGTGAACTAAAGTGAAACACATACACAGGAGTTTTTTTGGAATGGATTGAATCAAACGTTATCAATTTGAATGGCCCCCAACACTACAGCAGTTACAAACGGGAGTGATCAAGAGAGTGGAATTGGCAAATACATCTTAACCATTGATGCAGCTGAAGGGGATGCTGGGTAAAGATACCACAGGTGGTGCTGATTGCATTCCAGATACACCAGCCAGGGAGCACATACTTCCTGTGTCTGTCCTATCGAGCTCTTGAAGAATTTTGTTCATTTCAAGTGCTTCATTTTAGATACTCCAGAGAAGACAATATCATTCACCTCAATCTCTCCAGCCAGGGCAATGCTGCTGTTAGAATTCAATTAACAGATGCACATTACTGGCTGCTTCATGGACTGGAACTGGCAATTGAGACTGTAAGATTACTGTATGAAATATCTTCAATTGTATTGTCAGGTTGCCAGAGGCATAAGGGGCTTTAAGAAAAAAAAATAACTTATGGGCGTGGAGTGTCAGAGCACTTCCTGTTGTGGAGGCATCCTGTTTAGATACAATCTGTTGATAACTGTTAGAATTGACTTGCACTGGCTCCGTAGAAGTGGTCAGAGCATTATAACTGTCATCACAGCAGGTAACAAATTTCCCATGGGTTAAAACGTTTAAATGATAGAATAGGTGTGGGTTCTTCTCGTAAAGGGCGCAAAGTTATTCAAAATGGTCCTAATTTACTTTCAGAAACAACTGAGAGAAACGTACATTACTGAGGTCATTGGATTAGTCCCAAGTTAGAAGTTCAGGAGAACTGATGGGAGAGCTGGTGTTGGGAGTTGAAGTAATAACAGGGAAAAACTTGTTCTACAGAAAGAGAGAGAAAGAGAGAGAGAGTTCCCAGCTGGGAAACTCAGCTTTAACATCACATCAACTGCAGAATCATCCAATTCCGCTGGTTTTGTTCCTTATCGGTAATATTGAAGGGGAAAGCAGCATTCCCAGCCCAGAGACATCATTCCTATGTTATGCATGTGGTCAAATATTTAACCGGTCACGTGATCTGGGAAGACAACAATGTGTTTGGACCAGGATGAGGCTGTGTAAATGTGGGGATTGTGGGAAGGAATTCACTTACACCTCCCAGCGCGACACTCACTGACACAGTCACACTGTGGAGAGGACGGTTACCTGCCCCATGTATGGGAAGGGGTTATTCGATCTTAAATCTGCTGAGGCACCAAGAGATGGCACAGTGGGGTTAGACCCTTCACCCACTCCGTGGGAGAGAAAGGATTCATTCAAATCTCTCACCTGCGGAGACATCCGTGCATTCCCACTGGGGAGAGGCCATTCACCTGCTCAGGGTCCAGGAAAGGATTCAATCAGTGACCTGCTAAGCGAGCCCACTCTGGGGAAAGGCCATTCACTTGCTCCCAGTGTGGAAAGAGATTCACTCAAATGCACCACCTGCTGAGACCCCAGCGAGCGCACACAGGGGAGAGGCCATTCAGATGCTCAGTGTGAGAGAAGGGATTCAGTGATTCATCCCGCCTGCTGAGACCCCAGCGGGTTCACATTGGGTCGGAGCTGCTTGTCTCACTGTGTGACAAGGGGTTTGGTGAGTCTTCAATATGATTGAGAGACCAGTGAGTGGACACAGGGAAGTGATCATCCACCTGCTCCGTGTGGGGAAGAGTTCACACATCACTGCAGGACTCTGATTCTGCAGTTACTGTTCATCAGAGTCAGGACTGGACCGTGTTCATGAGGACACTGTTGGAGTATTGATGTTGTTGTTAATCACATTAACTGGGCTGGAGTTGACTGAATTTAAATTTCCACTTTATGAACCTTAGGATGTCTCTCCAGGTAGTAAGTTTCCACAAGCAGCAACGTAACAATGAGCAGGGATCATCTGTTTTGATTTAAATTGCGACAGTAGCACTGCTGCTTCACAGCACCAGGTTAAATGTTGGAGTCCAGCCTTGGTCAACAGCCTCTGTGGAGATCCCACATTCTTCCCATGATAGTGTGAGTCCCCGCCAGGTGCTCTAGTTTCCTCCCACAGTCCAAAGATGCATAGGTTAGGTGGATAGAATGTGCTAAATTATCCACGGTATCCAGTATTGTGCAGACTAGGTGGATCAGCCTTGTAAATTGCAGGGTCTCAGGTATGGAGTGCTCTGGCTGGGATGTTCTTCGGATGGTCGATGGGGTTTGATGGGTCAATGCTCTCCTTCCACACTGTAGGGATTATATTCTATGATTGAGGATAAAGGCTGCACAGCAGGGCGTCCTTGAAGAAGGAGTATGTGGTGTGAATCAATGCGCTCGCTGCCTTTAGATAGAGGTGGGCACAGCAGGGGATATAGTGCTTTATCTCCACCGCTGCCCCCTCCCCACAACTCTACTTTGATTTAGTCCCTTCTCACTCTGTCTACTGTAATGGTTTGCTTGGCCCATAATGGGCTTTGTTTGGAAATATTCAATTGGTTACACAAATGATTAACTGCTGGTGATGATATGTCTAGATTACAGTGGTGCTGGAAAAGCACAGCAGGTCAGGCAAACCAGACGAGTCGGAAAATCAACGTTTGGCGAAAGCCCTTTTCCAGCACCACTCTAATCTAGACTCTGGTTTCCAGCATCTGCAGTCGTCACTTTTGCACTGCTGGTGATTATATGTTAACAAAAAAACAAAATGGCGTGATGATGATTTTGATGGTGGAAAGGTTGCTCAGCTGTGTGTGCTAACACTTCTGGGTAGGAGAAATGGGGAACAAAAAGCTCCACAGCTCACAGTACGAGAAATGAAAAGCAGTTAAATCAAACCAAAGGTTCGGCCGGGGGGGAATATTTCCCTGGAGTTTGAGTAGCAGGGAGGTGATGGTGTCCAGGAATAGACAGGATTTTGTTCTAAAGGGCATTTGAAATTTTAAAAACTGTTATATTCAGATAGTTTCATTTCTTTTCTTTTAGTTTTATTTATTGTGAAATAAACAGCTACAATATTTTAAAACCAAATTCACAAACTTTGTGTTAAAGACAAATGTTAAATAAAATCCATCAAATCAGCTCTCACTGAAAACTATTGTGGAAGTGCAATCTCCTGGATAATCCCTGCCCACTTCTTCCTACGCGGGCTCCATGACTATATACATACCTGGGAGATCGGGGCAGGAGGGGGCATTCGGCCTTTCGATCCTGCTCCACAATTCAATTGGTAACAGCTGACCATCCAGCTCAGTCTCCTCTTCCTGCTGTGCTCCAATATCCTTTCATGCCTTTACCTCTGAGAACTATATCTAAGTCCACCTTTACGTTCACTGCCTTTTGTTCCAGCGATGTTGCTGTGTTACTTTTGTGCGTATACGCAGGGGTAATGTGATGGTTCTGCCTCCTGGAGGATGCACTCAGCATTCCTTATCATCCTGCAGTAGAGTTTCAGCAACTAGAGATAGAACCATTTCTAGGATATGGGTATCACTGGCTCAGCCAGCATTTATTCCCCATCTCTAGTTACCCTTGACAAGACGGTAGTGAGCTGCTGTCTTGTACCATTCACAGTTCATTTTGCGCAGAGATTGACAATGCTGTGAGGAGAATATGCAAGATTTTGGCCGAGTGATTCTCTGTCTTTGGTTCTTCAAATTCTGGTTAATTTAACTACGTTCTGCACACGATTTTGAGATTTCAGTCTGCGAACCTTCACCATCTAGCACCACGTATAAAGGAATATATTCAGATTAGAAATTCTGAACAGACAATTCTAGTTTCTCTGGACTATCTTTTTCCCCTTTCATCCCCAAAAGCTGTAACCCTCAAGCCCACTTAGTCTCTCCCACCATTCTGACTATGCTACCCCTAAGGTACACCCTACCCATTCTCATAGAGTTACTGATAAACAGATCTATGCCACCACTTCCCGTCCCTAGTTCGACTCTGCACCCTTTCTGGGTTCACTTCCTTTCGCTTCAGTTGCTGCAAGTCAATAATGTAACAGCAGAATTTAACAAAAGGAAACAGAAAGGGAGTTGGCAGATCCTGGGCAGAAGAAGAATCTTCAGTCTGGGAGAATGTGTAAGGGCCTTCTTTGTTCCCCATTAGTTGATTCCCAGTATTGCAATAAATTGGGAATGGAGAGTGGTCCTACATGGGTATGGTGACACTTTGACCCCCTCCAACAGATCAAAACTATAAACTCCTACTCCAGCCAATCAAAATGCAGAAAATTTTCTGTAAAGTATACTTACCCAAAGCAATGCTCCAAAACCCGCCCACATTCTGGACACGTACAGTGCCGGGTTTTCCCACAGACGTGTGGTCCCTGCCGCAGGGATTGTGGGAGTTGTAGTCCCCATGAAGCCACTGGAGCCCTGTCTCTGGAAAGTGAATGAAAATTGTGGGGTAGAGAGTGTTGGGTATGCGATCCCAATGTCACTGGGTTTCATTGAGATATTGGTTAGGCAACGATTTCTGATGTAAGGAGAATAGATTTAGCCAATTGGGGGAAGGGTGGGAGATTAATAAGGGGTAGCATATTTTAAACAGAGGTCGCTCCGTGGTTAGCACTGCTGCGTCACAGCGACAGGGACCCGGATTTGATTCCAGCCACAGGCGATCGAATGACGTTCGTGCAGTGCTCCAGTTTCCTCCCAGAGCCAAAGATGTGTAAGTTAGGTGGATTGCTCATGCGAAATTGCCCGCAGTGTCCATGTATGTGCAGGTTAGGTGAGTTGCCCATGTGAAATTGCACGCAGTGTCCATGGATGTGCAGATTAGGGGGAGTGTCCATGTATGTGCAGATTAGGGGGATTGCCCATGTGAAATTGCCCGCAGTGCCCATGTATGTGCAGGTTAGACCATTAACCATGGGAAAAGCGTGTGACGGGGATCTGAATGGGATGCTCATCAGAGGGTTGATGTGGAATACCCTGTTTCTGCACTATAGGGACTATATTCTATTCTGATGAAGAATGTACCTATCTCTGTGTTGTGAATCTCAGAAATTCCCGATTCAAAATGCGCTGGATTCCAGGACAATGAGAAAATGTAATGAAGAGATACAAATGTTTAATTTATAATGAGTTGAATGGTGAGAGACAGCAGGCAGTAAAATACAGCCGAGACTGAGGTGAGCTCAATCATCATCGTATTAAATGGTGGAGCTGGTTCGAAGGGCTGTATTGCCTCTCCTGTGCCCAGTGCTTATCTCCTTACGGTAATAACTGGAACGCTGAATCCAAAAATCACGACGTTCACCAAAGCTGATTTTCCCAATGAGCAGGATAGGCAGGTGGAGTAGCGTTCCAAACTTAGATAGTGAGGAAGCGTGTTAGAAATAATCATTTCGCAATTTTAAACTGAGGGGACACAGTCATTTATGGTTTTAAACTGTGTAGTACATTCACAGCGTCCAGAATACTCTGTTGTGAATATCTATCACTGATAATGAAAACCAAAACACCCAGGAAACATCACCTCACCTTATAATCTGATAAAAGGGTTGTGATAAGTGTGGATGAATTTAGAATACAGATGGGAAGCGGGAAGATTAAATCCAATCGCAAGATGCTGTGCTTAAACAAAAGGAGCCTACAATAGGATGCGGCAGGAGTTGGATGATGTAGACTGGGAGCAAAGACTTTAGGGTGGGACAGTTGACGGACAATGGAGGAATATCAAAGAATTTTTCAAAGTGCTCAGCATAAGTATATATCAGTGAAAAGGAAGGACTGTATGAGAAGGAGTAATCTGTCATGGGTGGCTAAGGAAATAAGGGAGTCTATCACATTGAAATAGAAGGCACACGAATTGGCAAAGACCAAGGAGAAACTGGGAGATTAGAAAAACTTTAAAGACCAACACAAAGCTAGATGGGATTGGGGGAGAAAAGTGATGAGTAGCTGTCCCCGGGGCCGGAACAGCAGTTTATCCTGCTAGAGGGGAAACTATTGTGTGGGGAACATCTGATCTCTGTAATTATTTAAGCACTTAACTGTTACCAAAGAGATAATTCAGATCAAGTTAAAAATCAGAGCACATTCCAAAAGCTTGTACTTCCAAATAAACCTATTGGACTATAACCTGGTGATGTGTGGTTCTTAACTTTGTCCACCTCGCTCCAACACCGGTTCCTCCACATCAGGATCCTGACAGACAGCCCACTGCAACTGAAGTGCCTGTCAGATACCTGACTGAGCCATAGCGGCGTTGGGGAGGATTATGTGGTTTAACCACAAAGTGTTGAGCTGAACTTGACTTTGTAACTGCCATTGCCATGGAGATAATATTGAGAGACAGCGTCCAATCAAAACCACAAACCACAAAGGTATAAGAATGGGAGCCACACATCAGACAGGCGGGTAGTTAGCTGATGCTTCCTGGTAGTGTTCTGCATGTACACTATCCATGTAACTGCCACGTCTCATCAATAAAGACTCAAAGAAGACGTCTCAGAGTTCTGTACCTAGTTATTCCTATCCAGCAGGGTTTAGGAATGAGTACACAGCAGTCAGTCTTCATAGTGGAGGATACGAAGAACATGCCAGTAATTGATAAGGAGACTGAGGAAGGTGAGGACCAAGAAACAACCATTATCACGAAAGCTTTAGAGCTGGACAAGCTAAGGGAGCTAAAGGTAGACAAGTCTCTTTGTCCTGATGGAATACATCCCAGGGCGCTCCCAGAGATAGCGCGAGAAATAGTAAATATACTTGGAATCAGAGTCCTACAGCAGAGACAGGCCCTTTGACCCAAACTGGCCCATGCCGACCAAAATGTCCATCACGCTACCCGCGTTTCCCTGCACTTGGCCCATCTGCTTCTGACCCTTTGCTATCCATGTATTTGTCCAAATGTCTTTTACATGTTGTCAATGTACCCACCTCAACCACTTGCACTGGCACCTCATTCCATATACATACCACCCTCTGTGTAAAACAGTTGGCCCTCAGGTTCCCTTTCATTCTTTGTCCTCTAACCATAAACTGATACCCTCCACTCCTTGATTTCCTGGGGAAAAGACTGAGTGCATTTACCTTACCCATGCCTCTCATGATCTTATACAGTTTCAGAAAAGATCCCCCCCGCCCCCGTTTCCTCTGCTCTAAACAAAAAAAAATCCTCGCTTGTCCAACCTCTCTCTATAACTCAGACCCCTGACCCCAGGCAAAAATCCTTGTGAATGTCTTCTGCACTTTTTACAGTTTAATAACTGAAATCTACATCACATTCGTCACATTTCCAGTGTTTGCCAATGGCGCTGGAGCAGACGTGACAACGCCAGTGGAGTATAAACCATGATCAATAATTAACTCCTTTACAACAATCTCGTTTTCATAGTTTGTTCCATGCTGCAGGTATCCTTGTGTCTTTTCTGGTTGCATGACTAATTAAAAACTTGTCCTCATACAAAACAAATCTGTAGCTTAATTGTTCCTGGGAAATGTGCCATGTTTTTTCCACACTTTAAAAAACAACTGAAATCTCTGTCCACTGTCATTACGCTAACATGATATTGGCTGTGTCTCAGTCATGTTTCCAGGGACACTGACATTTGAAATATTCGCCCACGGACAGAATACACATCTTTCCTTCCACATGAAAAGGCCAATGATGTTCAGATCGGCACGGATCAAGTAACTATCAAAACTGAACATGAAGTTCAATTTGAATATCTCATCCACAAATCCGCCCTTTCAGTACCATAAAACAGAGAAAACAAGCCACCACTGTTAACACAGGATGGAAATTCATAAAACAATGATAGTATTACATTGTAGTTTTCTTTGTTCCTCCAAAGCTTTAAATCTCAGTCTCACAATTTCTCTCTTCTGTGAACTGAAATCCAAACCAATCTCCTCACTCCTTTCCTCCACACCCAGCTCTAACACACTCTCCTCTCTTTGAATTCAGCTTCCTAGTTCCTGCCTGCAGACTAAGAACCAAAGAAAAGGGGTGGCACGATGGCACTGCTGCCCCACTGCACTCGGGTCCCAGGTTCAATTCTAGCCTTGGGTGACTGCCTGTGTGGAGTTTGCACATATTCTCCGTGTCTGTGTGGGTTTCCTCCAGGTGCTCCGGTTTCCTCCCACTGTAGGAAGTCTAATCTAATCAAATCAATGAGTCTGACTCGGAGCCTCCTGGTTGTTGGTGAATCCTCTTCCCACCTCCCAAGGTTTCCATTCTGATCAGACCCAAAATGATTTTTCCCCCAATCTGGAACCTCTTATTTATTTCCCGCACACCGACCCTCTGATGATAACCATCCCGCACACACTGGCAAATCATATCTGGTTGAACTAAAATGAACCAAATTAGAACTTTAATTGCAGGTCCATCCTTGTTCCTTTCCATAACATCCCTGAATCTTCATACGAGTTCTGATAACTTTCTCCGAAATGCTACCCCATTGATACGCCAACCACTTGTCATGATACCAGGGCAGAGACCATTCCCCTGGGTACAGTTTTCAGAGGGAGAAGCTAATGACTGATTAATCTCACACACCCACAGCCTTCCTCCCTGGCACTGACCCACCCTGCACATACGCCAACAATTGGCCCACACTGTGCCTATGCACTGGTCTCACCTCCTACAGAGCATGCTCCAGATCACACAGGAGCCTGGGTGATTGACAGCAGCGGCTGCTGCCCAATACGGTGGAGGGGGCGGGGCTGGAGAATGGGATTGTAAACAATGAATGAATGTGGAGGGACACTGGGGGATGGACAGTTCAGTGAGGGACAGAATCAGTGCGGCAGCTGTTGTCGATCCTGGACAAACTGAGCAGTAGGAGAGTCTGACAGGTGAGAAACTACAGGAAGGTTCCGTTTGCAGGCTGAAGCAGGGACAGCTGGGAGCTTGGGCATGTTTTCCAAACAGCCTCTTCAAAGATGCTGTTACTCAACTGTGAACCCAATCATCCTGTTTCAGAGGTAAGGACACTACTACCATTTCCTGATGGGTTAGTGGAAAGAAAGGAAATGTTCTCAATCTCACTTATATGTAAACTTCATGAGCTCCTCCCACTTACTGTCTACTGTGGGGATGGAGGAGACAGAGCAAATGGAAGGGGCTGCCTTTCAAAAGAAACTAACCGGCTTTGGTGTTGTAAACAAGATTCAATACACAGTCACTAACACAAAGCTGGTGTACGTGAACTTCATCCAGAATATTAACACCTATAACTGGGTGACACAGACCCCAATGTATAGAGTTAAGTCCTGGATATTAATAACGGCTGTGTGTGTGAGAAATCACGTCTCATGAACTTGAGTCATGTTTCTTTTTGCAGTAACAAAGAGGATTGATGAGGGCAAAGCAGTGGAAATGATCTACATGGACTTCAGTAAGGCGTTCAACAAGGTTCACCATGGGAGATTGGTCACCAAGGTTAGATCTCATGTTATACAGAGAGAAGTAGCCACTTAGATACAAAACTGGCTCAAAGGTACAAGAGGTGGTGGTGGAAGGTTGTTTTTCAGATTGGAAGCCTGTGACCAGTGGAGTGTCACAAAGTATCAGTGCTGGGTCCACTAATTTTCATCATTTTTATAAATGTTTAGGATGTGAATATAGGAAGTATTGTTAGTAAGATGACACCAAAAATTGGAGGTGTAGTGGACAGTGAAGAGGATTACCTCAGATTACATCGGGATCTTGATCAGATGGTCAAATTTGCTGAGAAGTGGCAGATGGACTTTAATTTAGATAAATGTGAGGTGCAGCATTTTGGAGAAGCAAATATTAGCAGGATGTATATACTTAATGGTAAGGTCCTCGGGAGTGCTGCTGAATAAAGAGACCTTGGAGTGCAGGTTCAGTGCTCCTTGAAAGCAAAATCACAGGTAGATAGGATAGTGAAGAAGGTGTTTAGTATGGTTTCCTTTATTGGTCAGAGCACTGAGTATAGGAGTTGGGAGGACACATTGCAGCTGTACAGGACATTGGTTTGGTCTCGCTTGAAATATTGCGTGCAATTTTGGTCTCCTTCCTACCAACACAAAATTGTGAAACTTGAAAGGGTTCAGAAAAGTATTACAAGCATGTTGCCAGGGTTGGAGAATTTGAGCTACAGGGAGAGGCTGAATACACGGTTTTCCCTGGAGCGTCAGAGGCTGATGGGTGACCCTATAGTGTTTTATAAAATCAGTACGGGCATGGATAGGGTAAATACACAAGGTCTTTTTCCTGCGGTGGGGGAGGAGGGACGGGGGGGGTGGGACCGAGAGGGGAAGGAGACAATTATTTAAAAAACGACAACACAATCCTGTCCCTGTTTTCACCCGATCCCCTTCAATCCCTCTGAAAGGCTGAGAAATTTGCATCGTCCCTAGAAAGTAGAGTTTCAGGGTGATCAAGTGCTGAAGGTTGCATTGGAGACACTGATATTTATTGGTCTGTGCACTTATTAATAAATGGACCTGGGCTCAATTCCACTGTCCTGGACTCACGTCTGTGGCCACAGACGCACCTGTCTCTGACCCTGACTACTGGATTCCCTGTCACTATAGCTCTGCCCTTCTTCCTTCCGTTCTGTGCAGCGCTGCTATGTGTGGTGTCATGAACCTTGCTGTTGCTGATTTCCCCTGAGGGTCCACCCCACCCATTCCCCCCTTTTCGAATCCCAAGCGGTGCACAGTAACTGTATGAGAAGAGAATAACTGCTAGGGAGCCCTGCACTTCCTTCTGGAGTCTTTTACTTGATCTGATAGACACCCATTCCCTTTCTGCCTGTGTAACTCTCACCTGCACTGTGACTAACTCACTGAACATGCTGTCCATAACATTCTCAGTATTGCAGATGCTCCACAGTGAGTCCACTCACAGCTCCAGCTCTGAAAAGCAGTTTCCCAGTGACTGCAGATGGGAACCCTTCCTCCACACATAGCCATCATGGACACTGGAAGCGTCCGTTATTTCCCACATTGTACAAGAGAATCATACCACGGGTCTGAGGGCTCCTGTCACAACATCTCTCTATCTTCATCTAGTTACTCCCATTGAGAGAATTTAAATGAGTGAGCAATCTTCCTTCACTTCAAACATGTCCATTATAATTAAAAAGACACCTTTACTAAAGCTGATATGTCATACTTTAAATACTCTGCGGGTACCACTGACAAATTGGCTATGCCCTTGGGACAGTGAATTTCTCAATGGCCTGAAGTAAAACTGAGTTTCAGCTTCATATTCTCACTGTCGTACCTCCCTTTGTTTACACCGAACTCCAACACACTAATTGAACCAAGCAGCACTCAGCACAACCCTGTCATTTTCATTGTCTGCTCACACCAACACTGCCCTCAGGCTCCTGTACTGTTCCAATGCATCTCAATGGGAACTCAGGACCAACATTGCATCTTTCAGTTCAGCCCAACATAACCCCAGAGTCAAAATGGGCTTCAGCACTTTCTGAATGAACAGACAGTTGTCAGAAACTGGAATGTTCCACGTGAAATGGTGCTGGAATTTGAATCCACAATAAATTTAAATGAGAAATTTGCATGGAATCGGATGTCGGGTGTTTACAGGAAAACATCATGAAGTGGATGATTGGGACTGAATCCGACTGTTCCTGCAAAGAGACAAGGTGTAATTTGGATAAATATGTGCTGTCTCTAAGGCCAATACCTCCTTCCACAGCTGCAGGGCCAAGAAGTGAACATATACCCCAAGGGTGGTCCAACAATGAACTTGACATCTTTGTGCTTTTTGCTTGACAAAAATATTCGAGATATTTTCCCACAGACAGAACAGACAAACCTTTGCCTTCCACAGTTAAATGCCAATAATAATCAGAGGCTGATGACTCTGCTGACTGTAGAAATTTGTTTTTGAGATTCCAGTCTCAATTATTCTCAATTCATATTCGATAAAATGAATTCACAATACAAAGCTCACAGTCAGTGCTAGATAAATAGTGAAGGCACACACATCTCTTGGTATGTGTTTGATGTGTAAATGGTCCTCTTCAAATCGCCCCACCCCCATCCAGGAAGAGGACACTTGCATGCGCCTCGCTTTACCTTGACCCAACTAAAAATGGCGGCCATAACCCAGGACCTCTCACTGCCTGAGGCACAAGCCATCTTCGCATTTGCTGTTCACGTGGGACCAAGAGTCTCTAATTCAGACTAACGACGTGTACAAAGTGTAACTAAACCTTCCCAGTCTGCAATGATATATTTCATCCGGTTTCTGCTGCCACTCTCCCCTTTTGCGTTTTCTTCTCCTGCACATACCAAGGGTCGTTACGGGTCCCGTGACCCTTCCTCAGAACCGTTGGTAACTGGGAAAATTAGAATCCCTACAGTGCGGAAACAGGCCCTTCGGTCCAACAATTCCACATCCATCCACCGAAGTTCATCCCACACAGACCCATTTCCCTGTTCTTTTACTCTCTATTTCCCTGGACGAATGCACATCCCTGAACACTACGGGAAATTTACTGGGCCAATTCACCTAATCTGCACATCTTTGGACTACAGGAGATAGGGGTTAATGAGTAAATAACGCAAAGAGAGACAGGAACATTTCAAAAGACAAAGGAGTGAATAACGATCCGGCTGGGAGGGTGGATAGCCGTTAATGGAGGAGGCAGAAACCTGGTAGCATCTCAATGGAGGCGCTGGAAATGGTGGCTGATGATCTACGTTGTGCTGTAAAAAAGGCCCTGAGCTTCCAGCTGCCTGACACTTTAACACACGAACCTGTTCTCTGACTAACATCTCTGTCTCATGCTTACTGCAGTGTTCCAGGGAAGCTGGATGCAAGCTGGCAGAATACTCCAGAATGTACCAAATTGCTCCCGATTTCAAGGACCGCAATTTCCCCTCCAGTATGGTCAATAATATTCTCCACTGTATCTCCACCATTCCCACACCACTGCCCTTAAACCCCACCCCTCCAACAGTAACAAGGATGGAATACCCCTAGTCCTCACCTTCCACCCAGATACAACGCATCATCCTCTGCCATTGCCACCAACTACAATCAGACCCCACCACCAGAGATATATTTCCCTCCCCACCCCTTTCAGCATTCCACAGAGACCATTCCCTTTGACTTCCTCGTTAGGTCCATGCTACCCATCAACCCACCCTCCACTCCCGGCACCTTCACTTGCCACTGCAAGAGGTGTAAAACCTGTGCCCACATCTTCCCCTCATCTCCATCCAAGGCACGACAGGATCCTCCCACATCCAGCAGAAATTACCCTGCCCAGCCAAACACCTCACCTATTGTGTCCTTTGATCTCAATGTGGTCTCCTCTACACTGGGGAGTCAGGACGCCAATTTGTGGAATATTTCAGGGAACATTTCTGGGACACATGCACCAACCAAACTCACAGCCCTGTGGCCGACCACTTCAGCTATAACCCCTCCGCCGCCACGTTGTAAAGGACATGCAAGTCCTGGGTGTCCTGCACCCCCAAATCCGAGCCACCCGACGCCTGGAGGAAGAACACCTCATCTTCCACCTAAGGATCTTTCAATCACACGGCATCAACATTTCCTCATCTCCCCTCCTCCACTTAATCAGAGATTCAACCCTCCAACTCAGCACCACCCTCTTGAACTGTCCCACCTGTCCATCTTCCTTTGCAATTATCCACTCCACTTCCTCTACATCACCCCCCATCTATATCTAACTATTTTCTTCCTAGCTCCCTACCCCAAAACCCACGCATTCCTACCTATTTATCTCTCAGCTCGCTTCCCCCAAACTCCCACATTTCTGATGAAGTGCTTATATGCCCAATACGTCGATACTGCTACTCTTTGGACGCTTCCTGACCTGCTGTGCTTTTCCAGCACCACACTTTGACACAAGCTGGAAGAACAACATCTCATCTCCCACTCGGGGACCCTGCAATTCTTTGCCTTCGACATCGAATTCAATAACTTGTTCCCGAACTCTCCCAGGTCAGAGAGTCTTTGTTCCCTACCCCACATACCAGGCCTTGTTATTACATACCCTGCCATTACACACTACTTATGGTTAGACACTAACAATCCCAGAAAGAGCTATACACCCTCCTCCAGCCAGGTTGTTATCCACTCCTTTGTACAACTGCTCCTTTCTCTCTCTTTGGACTGTATCCCCACCAATCATTTACTCCTTAACCCCTATCTCCTGCATATAAAGGACATTCCTTTTTCTCAGTAACATCCGTTCCTGAGGAAGGGTCAGCGGAATCAAAATGGGAACTGATTTCTCTTCACAGATGATAACAGATCTAGTGAGTTTTTCCAGCTTCGGGCTGTTGTGTGTGATTTACAGCATCCGCAGTTCTTTTGGTTCTCATTTACCCGGAGGATCGAATTCAGATCTAGCAGACGGAAACCGTGTTTATCAACCCTCCCAGTCCACACTAACTCCAACTCTCTCCAACTCCCTTCACACTCACTGAGACCCCCTCCCCTTCCTCACAGTGACACTGTGCCTGCAAAGCTGATGGTCATGATTTGGCCAGCTGGACCCACTCCTCATTCACTCCCATTGGCTGGAGGATTATACCAACTTTCCTATTGGTCTGAAGCAGCGTAAATCAGCCAGGCCCCATTGGGACATGAGTGGAGGGATCCTCCCAGAGGCTGAGGGGGGACATCAGAGGTTTCTAAAATCATGAGGGGTATGGACAGGATAAATAGACAAAGTCTTTTCTTTGGGGTCGGGGAGTGCAGAACAAGAGGGCGTAGGTTTAAAATGAAAGGGGAAGGATTTCAAAGGGATCCGAGGGGCAATTGTTTTCACACTGAGTTTGGTGCGTGTATGGAATATTCTGTGGAGAAGAGGAGGAGGTTGTTTCAATTATACCATTTGGCACCTGGATGGGTATATGAATAAGAAGGGTGTAGAGGGATATGTGCCAAGTGTTGGCAAATGGGACTGTATTAGATTGGGATGTCTGGTTGACATGGACCAGTTTAACCAAAGGGTTTGCTTTCATGCTGCACATCTCTATGGCTCTGCCCTGTGATGGTCTTCTTCACTCGATGGGCCGAATGGCCTTACTTCCATTCCTATGTCTTATGTCTTATGTCTTATTCACAGTGAATGGGGCAGTATCACGGAGCACAGGGACTAGGGGCTATTCAGCCCAACGGAGCTGTTCTCTCTCACTCTGGAGATGGTGCCAGTTAGTCCCAAGTCCCATTTGGACATAGCCCTCAAAATCCTTCCTTAAAAAAAGGTCATTTGAAATTTGTTTTGACAATAACTACTGAACTTGCATCAGCTGTCGATCAAACTGTTCCAGATGCTCAGAATGTAATGAGTAAAATGATCTTCACATTTTTACCCTACATTATTTGTCAGTTACCTGAAAGTAGTTACTAAAAACTGTGACAATGTTAATAACTTCTCACTATGTTTCTCTGTAAATTAAATATCTTGGAAACAAATCTGCCCCTGGTTGAAATCACTGCTTAACCTTCTCAGCGCTGTGTGGAGTTTGCATGTTCTCCCCGTGTCTGCCTGGATTTCCTCCGGGTGCTCTGGTTTCCTCCCACAATCCAAAAACGTGCAGATCAGGTGTACTGGCCATGCTAAATTGCCTGTAGTGTTAGGTGAAGGGGTAAATGTAGGAGTATGGGTCTGGGTGGTATACACTTCGGCGGGTCGGTGTGGACTTGTTGCGCTGAAGGTCCTGTTTCCACACTGTAAGTAATCTAATCTAATCTGAGAATTACCTGACCTTCTGCCAACTCCCAATAAAAGAGCAACAGATAATAATTTTAGTTTATTAGTGTCATAGAGATGTACAGCACAAAAACAGACCCCTTAGTCCAAATTGTCCATGCCGACCAGGTAACCTAAATTAATATCATCCCATTTGCCAGCACTTGGCACATATCCTTCTCAACCTTGCCTAATCACATATACAATCAGATGCCTTTTAAATGTTGCAATTGTACCAGTCTCCACTCTTTCTTTGCCAACTCAGTCCATTCACATATCACGTTCAGCTTGAAAACATTGCCCCTTAAATCCCTTTTAAATCTTTTCCCTCGCACCTTAAGCCTGTGCTCTCTGGTTTTGGACTAACCTAACGTGGGAAAAAGGCCCTGGCTGTTCAACCTTACCATGTCCCTCACGAGTGTATCAACCACTGAGGTCACCTTTCAGCATCCGATGCTCCAGGGAAACAGCCCCTTCCAATTCAGCCTCTCCCTATATCTCAAACTCTGAACCATGGCAACATGTCTGTGCACCTTTCCTGAAACCTTTCAAGTTTCACAACATCATTCCGATCGCGGGGAGACCAGGACTGTAAGCAGAATTCCAGAATTAGCTAAATCAATGCCCTGTACAGCTCAAAAATAATGTCGCAACTCCTATACTCAATGCACTGACCAATAATGGCAAGTGCAACAAACCCCTTCTTCACTGCCTTGCATAAGATTTCACTTTCAAAGAACTGTGAACCTGCACTTCAAGGTCTTTTTGTTCAGCAACATTCGCCAGGATCTCCCTATTAAACGTACAAGTCCTGCCCTGATTTGCTTTTCCAAAATTCAGAACCTCATACTTATCAAACTTAAACCCATCTGCCACTCCTTAGCCCATTTGATTGAAGTCCCATTGTACTGAGGTAACCTTCATTACTGTCCATTACACCTCCAATTTTGGCGTCTACTGTAAACCTACTACCATACCTCCTATATTCACATAGAAATTATTGATATAAATGACGAAAAGAAGTGGACCGAGCACCCATCCTGGCAGCATATTTACCACACGGGCCTCCTATCCGAAAAGCCAGCCTCCAGTACTACCAAAACAGAAAATGCTGGAAAATCTCAGCAGGTCCAGCAGCACCTGGAAGCAGAGAAATTAGTTGACATTTCGATTCTAACTGACTCTGTGTCAAAGCTGAGCGGCACATGGCTCTGAGTGTGGCTTTTAGGGTGCGGCGAAAACAGCAGTTGAAAAAAATATTGTATACCGTGCAAATACCTGTAATCCTGGAGGGTGCATGCAGGATGGAATCTGAGTTGAAATCCACGTGGACTAAGTCGGAAGCGAAGACAGTCACTGAGGAAGGAAATATGGCTGTGGATGCGAGTCTTAGTAAATAACTTGTCTAACACACAGAGAAAAGGAAAGCAGTGAAGATGGACGGGGGAAAGAGAGACAAGCGAAAATCTTGTCGGAGAGAAGAGCAATACTCTTCCGGAGTAGGCATTCCTGGAAGAGAGGTGGCAGTGGGTTAAACATTGGATAAAAGCAAAATACTGCGGATGCTGGAATCTTAAACCAAAAGAGAAAATGCTGGAAAATCTCAGCAGGTCTGGCAGCATCTGTAAGGGGAGAAAAGAGCTGACGTTTCGAGTCTAACTGACCTTTTCTCAAAACTTATTACAGATTTTTGCACGATATACAACATTTTTCCAACTGCTGTTCCATCCACTACTACCCTGATTGCTGAGCAAGCTTAGAGCTCATGGAATACAGGGAGAACTAGCCATTTGGATACAGAACTGGCAGAAAGGCAGAAGACAGAGGGTGGTGGTGGAGGGTTGTTTTTCAGACTGGAAGCCTATGACCAGTGGAGTGCCACAAGGATCGGTGCTGGTCCACTACTTTATGTCATTTACATAAAAGATTTGGATAACATGGGAGGTACAGTCAGCAAGTTTACAGATGACACAAAAAATGAAGGTGTCGTGGACAGCGAAGAAGGTTACCTCAGGATACGACGGGATCTTGATCAGATGTGCCAATGGGCTGAGAAGTGGCAGATGAAGTTTAATTTAAGTAATTGTGAGGTGCTGCATTTTGGGAAAGCAAATCTTAGCAGGACTGATACACTTAATGCTAAGTTACTGAGGAGTGTTGCTGAAAAAAGAGACATTGGAATGCAGGTTCATAGCTACTTGAAAATGAAGTCGTAGGTAGAGAGGATAATGAAGGAGGTGTTTAGTATGCCTTCCTTCATTGGTCAGAGTATTGAGTATAGGAGTTGAGAGGTTATATTAAGACTGTACAGAAGATTGGGCATTCCAAAAGGCCACGTTTGGAATATTGTGTGCACTTTTGGTCTCCTTCCTATCGGAAGGATGTCGTGAAATTGAAAGGGTTCAGACAGGATTTACAAGGATGTTGCCAAGGTTAGAGGATTTGAGCTATCGGAAGAGGCTGAACAGGCTGGGGCTGTTTTTCCTGTAGCTTCGGAGGCTGAGGGGTGTCCTCATAGAGGTATATAAAATGATGAGGGGTGTGGATAGAAAAAAATAGATAAAGGCTTTTCTCTCGGGTGGGGGAATTCCAGAACTAGAGGGCATAGGTTTCGGGTGAGAGGGGAAAGATATGAAAGAGACCTGAGTGGCAACGTTTTCATGTAGAGGGTGCTGCGTGCATAGAATCACTTGCTAGGCGATGTGGTGGAGGCTGGTACAATTGAGGCATTGAAAATCCATCTGTATGGCTATATGATTCGGAAGGTTTGGAAGGATATGGGCTGGGTACTGGCAGGTTGGACTAGATTGGGTTGGGGTAAGCGGTTGGCATGGACCGCATGGACTGAAGGGTCAATTTTCATGATATACATCTCTATGACTCTATGGCCTTCTAGACAATTCTGTATCCAAATAGCTAGTTCTCCCTGTATTCTACAGTGTCGAACTAGCTAACCAGTCTGTTATGTACAACCCTGTGACTTCCATGAACAAAGCCATGCTGTCTCTCCCTGATCATATCTTGCTTTTCCAATTACATGTAAATCATGTCCCTGAGAATCCATTCCAACAATTTCTCTGCCACTGACTTCAGGCTCACCAGTCTACTGTTCCCTGACATTTCCTTCCTACCTTTCTCAAATAATGGCGCCCATCTTCGCGTACCTCACCGTTGACAATCAATGACACAAATATCTCAGCAGGGGGTCCAGCAAACATTTCCCTAGCTTCCCACGAAGTTCTGGATTACAGCTGAGCAGGTCCCAGGGAGTTATCCACCTTTATGCATTTTAAATCATCCTCTGTAATATGGACACTTGTCAAGTTTTCACTATTTATTTCTCCAAATGCACTAGCTGCCACATCCTCTTTCAGTAAAAGAATCTCTCCCACCCCCTGCGGTTCCACAGACAGCCTTGATGATTTTTGCGGGTACTGCTTCTCTGCCTGGTTACTCGTTAGTCCTAAATGTACTTTTAGAGTCGCTTCAGATTCTCCTTAAACCTATTTCCTAAAGCTATTTCATGTCCCCTTTTTGCCCTCCTGGTTTACCTCGAGTATACTTCTCCAGGGAGTCACTCAAACCCAGCTGTCTGTGCCTGCCATATGCTTCCTTCATTTCCTTGACCAGGCCCTCAATTTCTCTCGACAAGCAGCATTCTCTACATATACCAGCCTTGGCTTTAACAGGAACATACTATCTATGTACTCTTGTTGTCGCAGGCCTATGGAAGAAATGGCAGATGAGGACAAGAAGCAATCATTCTCAGTGAAGAGGTAATGTTGGAAAAGGTAACAGCCTAAAGGTATATGGGTCTCCTGGCTCTGATGGAATGCATCCCAGCGAATAATGAGATGGAGGGGGGAAGGGGGGATGGCAGAATAATAAACGCACTCGTGATAATTCACAAAATGTGTTGGATTCTGGGATGTTTCCGACCGACTGGAAGCTGCAAATGTGGTGCCACAATTTTTCAAGAAGGACCCGCTAACTTCATTTCTGGAGTGGAGAAAATGCTTAAAACTCACAAGGAACTAATAGCAAGATATCTGTGTAGACACTGTCCCATTGAGCAGACACAGCATGGATTCATGAAAGCCAGGTCATTTTGAACACATTTACTGGAATTATTTGAGGACCTGACGAGCGCGTTGAACAAGGGGGAACCTGTGGATGTGGTGTGTCTGGATTTCCAGAAGGTATTCGATAAGTTGCCACACAAAAGGCTGCTGTATATGGTAAAGATTCTCGACATTATGGGTAACGTATTGTCATTGATACAGGATCGGTTAGTGTTTGGATTAGTGTTGGCACTGCAACTGTTTACTATTTTCACAAATGTTTTTAGTTGAGACATTATATTTACCTACATTGTCATGTACTTATTCATAGTAAACACAGATGCAAAATACTTGTTTCCCTATCCCGCCCATCGCCTGCTGCTCCACACTATGGCTTCCTTGCTGATCTTTGAGGTTTTCTATTGTCTCCCAAGTTGGCCTTTTGTTCTTAACATATCTATAAAAGCCCTTTGGATTATCCCTAACCCTATTCGCCAAAGCAAACTCGCATCCCCTTTTTGCCTCCTGATTTCCCTCTTTATTATACTCCTACCGCCTTTGTATCCAAAGGATGTTTTGGATTGGAATAAATGCAAAATATTACAACTTGATAAAACAAACGAGGGCAGGACTTACACATGAAAATTCGAGCCTCGAGTAGTGATATGGAACAAAGAATCAGAGGACATCACGTCATTGAAGTTTGTGTCACATGTAGACAGGGTGGTTATGAAGTTGTTCAGCACACTTACCTTCGTTGGTCAGACTGTTGACAATAGGCGTTGGGACGTTATGTAGAGGTTGTACAGGACGTTGGGATGCCTCTTCTGGAATTCTGTGCCCAGTTCCGGTTGCGCTGTTATTGGGAGGATATTATTCAATCGGAGCCAGTTCAGAAGAGATTTACCAGCATGTTGCCATGAATGGAGGGATTGCATTATAAAGAGAGGCTGGATAGGCTGGGAATTTTTTCGCTGGAGTGCAGGAGGTGAAGGGGTGACCTTATGAGAGGTTTATAAAATCAGAAAGAGTTAAGGTGAATAGACGGGGGAGAGGGGGATTCAAAACTCGTGTGCATTCATTTTGGGAAGAGATGAGAAAGGTTTGAGAAAAGACATTAAGGATTGTTTTTCAATTACACGGGTGGAGTGAATTTCCAGAGGAAGTTGTAATTGTGAATACAATTACAATGTTTAAAAGACATTCAGATAACTACATAAATAGGAAATATTTGGACCAAGCGGAGGCAGGTACAATTAGGTCAGTTTGGAATTATGGTCGGCTTGGACTGGTTGGACCACAGGGCCTGTTTCCTTGCTGTATAACATTATGACTCCAATTCTCACTAACTCTAAATTCCTCCATCCTCAAATCTCCCGATCACTGTCACCTCATTCAGCCTCACAGCTCTTCCTTATGTATATATAATTCCTGTAAAAAATGAGGTCTGCAGATGCTGGAGATCACAGCTGCAAATGTGTTGCTGGTCAAAGCACAGCAGGCCAGGCAGCATCTCAGGAATAGAGAATTCGACGTTTCGAGCATAAGCCCTTCATCAGGAATAAGAGAGAGAGAGCCAAGCAGGCTAAGATAAAAGGTAGGGAGGAGGGACTAGGGGGAGGGGCGATGGAGGTGGGATAGGTGGAAGGAGGTAGAACGTGGCTGAAGAGTTTCTGTGCAGAGGAGATGACCTGGGGGGTGCAGTGAGAGAGGGACTCACTGAAATCCTTGTAGAGGGAGGAAGAGAGCTTCTTCAAGGAAGGCATCCTTGTAAGAGGATTCGCAGTAGGTTAAAATCTTCGAGTAAAAAATGAGGTCTGCAGATGCTGGAGATCACAGCTGCAAATGTGTTGCTGGTCAAAGCACAGCAGGCCAGGCAGCATCTCAGGAATAGAGAATTCGACGTTTCGAGCATAAGCCCTTCATCAGGAATAAGAGAGAGAGAGCCAATCAGGCTAAGATAAAATGTAGGGAGGAGGGACTAGAGGGAGGGGCGATGGAGGTGGGATAGGTGGAAGGAGGTAGAACGTGGCTGAAGAGTTTCTGTGCAGAGGAGATGACCTGGGGGGTGCAGTGAGAGAGGGACTCACTGAAATCCTTGTAGAGGGAGGAAGAGAGCTTCTTCAAGGAAGGCATCCTTGTCAGAGGATTCGCAGTAGGTTAAAATCTTCGAGTAAAAAATGAGGTCTGCAGATGCTGGAGATCACAGCTGCAAATGTGTTGCTGGTCAAAGCACAGCAGGCCAGGCAGCGTCTCAGGAATAGAGAATTCGACGTTTCGAGCATAAGCCCTTCATCAGGAATAAGAGAGAGAGAGCCAAGCAGGCTAAGATAAAAGGTAGGGAGGAGGGACTAGGGGGAGGGGCGATGGAGGTGGGATAGGTGGAAGGAGGTAGAACGTGGCTGAAGCGTTTCTGTGCAGAGGAGATGACCTGGGGGGTGCAGTGAGAGAGGGACTCACTGAAATCCTTGTAGAGGGAGGAAGAGAGCTTCTTCAAGGAAGGCATCCTTGTAAGAGGATTCGCAGTAGGTTAAAATCTTCGAGTAAAAAATGAGGTCTGCAGATGCTGGATTATAATTCCTCTCCAGCCACAGAACGCTCCCTATGTCATGTCCTCCAGGTTCTCAAATTTCTGCGAATTTCTTTAGTTCCAACCTTGAGGATGCCCTCATTCACTCCGATCGATTGGAGACAAACTAGTACGACCTGGTCCTCCAGTACTGCCCCCTGCCCTAGTGGGCTGCGCTGGCATCAAACATCCGAGGCCCATTGTGAGGTGAGTGGTGGGATCCTTCCTCGCTCTGCCCTGGGATGAGCTTCAACATTCACAGTCAATGGGGCAGTATCACAGATCACAGGGGCTGGGGGCTATTCAACCCTTTGGGGCTGTACCCTCTCCCTCTGGAGATGCTGCAAATCTGTCCCAATTCCCTTCCCATTTGCCCATGGCCCCCCACATCTTTCCTTAAAATGTAAAAATCCAAATCTGTTTATGAATCGCTGCGGAGTCTGTGTCCAGCCGCTCTTCAGACTGTTCCAGAAGCTCAGAACTTACTGAATAAAATAATGTTCACATATTCATGTATTATTTATCAATTATCTGAAAATAGTTACTAAAATTGTGACAATGATAGCAATTCCTCTCTCTCTCTCTCTGGTAATTAAAATATCCAAGAAACAAATTTGTACTGATAAAAATCACTGCTTATCTTTCTCAGATCCAAGGACAATTATCTGTGCTTTTGCTAGCTCTCCACAAAACAGGAACACATCTAATTTTTATTTATTAGTGTCATAGAGATGTACAACACAGAAACAGACCTTTGGTCCAATTTGTCCATGTCAACTCGGAATCCTCAACAAATGGCGCCCCTTTGCCAGCAATTGGTCCGTAGCATTAGAAACCCTTCCTATTCATGTACCCAATCAGATGCCTTTCAAATGTTGTAATTGTATCAGCATCAGCCTCCACTGTATCATCTGGCAGCTCATTCCACACACACACCACACACAGCTTGAAAACTTCGTCCCTTCGATCCATTTTAAATCTTTGCCCTCTCAACTTAAGCCCATGCGATTTTGTTTTGAACCCATCTAACCTGTAGGGAAAGACCCAGGCTGTTCACATTATCCATGCCCCTCATGATTTTATAAATCTCCATGAAGCCACATCTCAGTCTTCGACTCTCCAGGGAAATTAACCCTGGCCTATTCAGCCTCACCCTGTAGCCCAAATCCTCCAACCCTAGCAAAGTCTTTGCAAATCTTACCTGAACTCTTTCAAGATTCACAACATTTTTTTTCCAGAATAGGGAATTCCGAACTTAAAACAGAATTCTTGAAATGTCGTAATCAATGTCCTGTCTAGCCACAATTTGACGTCCCATCATCTGTACTCAATGCATTGACCAATAAATATAAGCATACCAAACACCACCTTCACTACTCTGCCTAACTGCGACTCTACTTTCACGGAACAATGAACCTGCACTCCATGGTCTCTATGTTCAGCAACATTCCCCAGGACTTTACCATTAGTGTATAAGTCCTGCCCTGATTTGCCTTTCCAAAATCCAACTGCTTACATTTGTCTAATTTGAACACAGTCTGTCATTCCTCGCCCCAATAGCCCATCTGGTCAAGATCATGTTGCAATCTGAACTAACCTTCTTCATTGTCCACTACACCTCCAGTTTTGGTGTCTTCTGTAAACCTACTGACCATGTCTCATATATTCACATTCAAGTCAATTATTTAAGTACCCAATATCCGTTTCTGCAGCACACTGCTGCTCACAGACCTCCAGTCAACAAAGCAACCCTCTTTCACCAACCTCTGCCTCCTACCTTCCAGCCAGTTTTGTATTCAAATGGCTAGTTCCCCCGACACTTCACGTTATCTAACCTTGCCAACCAGTCTACTTTGTGGAACATCGTTCAGTGTCCATATAGACAATGTCCACAATCTGCCTTCGTCAATCATCTTTGTCACGTCTTCAAAAAAACTCAGTCAAGGTACAGAGAGAGAATTTCCCACACACAAAGCCATGTTAACTATACCTAATCATTCCTCGTCTTTCCAAATCCATGTAAATCCTGTCCCTCAGAATCCCATCCAACAACTTGCCTGAGACTGACTTCAGACTCACTGTTCCCTTGTTCCCTGGCATTTCCTTACCACCTTTTTAATTAATGGCTCATGTCTTCTCGCACCTCACCTGTCACCAATGACAATATAAATATCTCAGGGAGGGGCATTGCCATCATTTTCTTAGCTTTCCACAAATGTCTGATATACACCATAACAGGTCCCAGAGATTTATCCATTTTGCTACGATTTAAGACATCTAGTACTACCTCCTCTGGTATATGGCCAGGAGCCGGTCAGCAGTGAACAATTCATTTACAAAAAGGTCTGTGAACTTATTCGTAAAATTCTTAACAGAGCAAAAATACACTCAGAAACTGAGGAAGCTAGATAATGAACAAGTGGACATCAAGGAGCTCAGAGGTGAATCAGAGCAGTGTTCACTTTTATGATCCCACAGTCAGAGATGTCTAGCACCGAAACAGACTCTTCAATCCAACCCATCTATGCTAACTAGATATTCTAACGTAATCTATTCCATTTGCCAGCACTTGGCCGACATCCCTCTGAACCCTTCCTATTCAAATGCCTTTGAAATGTTACAATTTTTGTTGCCCTTTAGGCTCCTTTTGAATTTTCCCCTCACACCCTAAACCTATATCCTCTAGTTCTGGGCTCCACCACCCCAGGGTAAATACCTTGTCAATTTACGCTATCCATGCCCCTCACGATTACATAAACCTCTCCAACATCACACCTCAGCCTATGAAACACCAGCGAAAATGGCCCCAGCCGATTATGCCTCTCCCTGCAACTCACATCCTCCAACCCTGGCAACATCCTAGAAAATCAATTTTCAAACCTTTCAAGTTTCAGTGCCTCCTTCTGATAAGAGGGAGACCAGAACTGCACACAATATTCCAAAAGTGTCCTAACCAATGTTCTGTCCAGCTCCTTTACTCAATGCTCTGACCAATAAAGGGAAGCATACCAAATGCCTTCTTCACTGTCCAATCCACGTGTGACTCTACTTTCAAGGAACCATGAACCTGCATTCCAAGGTCTCTTTGTTCAACAAGACTCCCCAATACCTTACAATTGAGTGTGTGTGTCCTGCTCTGATTTGCTTTTCTAAAATGCAGCACCTCACATTTATCTAAATTAAACTCCATCTGCCACTCCCCAGCCCATTGGCCCATCTGATCAATATCCCACTGTATTCTGACCACAATACCAACAATTTTGGTGTCACCTGCAAACTTACTAACTCTACCGCCTCCATTCACATCCAAATCATTTAAATGAATGACGAAACAAATCCAGAGAGAGAAAAAAAATCTATTTCTCTGGGTTTGAATGTGCTCTGTGTAAATCCTGCCCCATGACTCTCTATCAGGGAGAGCTGCACAGACATCCCTCTGAACTTCGCCCCCGATAAAGCTGGCAGCCGCGCACGTGTCCAGTGCATTGTTGCCCCGAATAAAGATGGCGGCGCTTAATCGTGTCAATCGCTCGATGAGGCATCTTCCCATTTAGTGCAAAAACAAGACTGTAAGTTTCAAATTTGTATTTTCCGATGTGCACCAAATGTTTGCATAACCTCTCAACCCATACCGACAACATTTCCCTCCCGCTTGCTGCTGTTTATTTCTTTCCTTACCGACAGCTCTCCGCCCGCACATCCGCGCCGTACGGGATGATGATCACGTGGTATAGTCAAGTCCCGCCCCTCGTTCACTCTGATTGTTCGGAGGGCCAACTGCCCCGTCAGGTCCTCCAGCCCCGCCCCTGTCCTTCCAATGGTCCGCTGCTGACATCAATCATCCGGGGACCATTGTTAGCTGGAGCATGCGCACTGCTTCGTGGCTTTTGTTGCTGTTCATAAGTTACAAGAGTGAGGGACAAAGATAAAAACACACAACCACCTGATGAAGTAGCAGCAACGCTAGTGCTTCCAAATAAACTTGTTGGACTATAGCCTGGTGTTCTGTGAATTTTAATTTTGTTCATCCTAATACAATACCAGCACCTCCAAGTCACGAGTGAGGGAGGAATCCATAACACAAGAACTAGGAACAGGAGAAGGCCATCCTGCCCTTTGAGCTTGCTCTGCCATTCAATGAGATCCTGGCTGATCATTTCGTGGACGCAGAACCATTTATCCATGTTCTCACTGTATTCCTGAATTATTTATTCATTATTTTTTAAAAAAAGCTACCTTAGCTGTAAAAACGTTTACTGAACTGGCATCAACTACTTCCCTGGGCAATGAATTCCATTGAGGTTAAGAAGTTCCTTCTCAATTCAGACCTAAATTTGCTGCCTCTCATCTTGAGGTGATGCCCTCTTGTCCTAGATTCACCTGCCAGTGGAAACATCCTCTCTACTTTTATATTGTCCATTTCATTCATTATTTTATATGTTTCCATTCTTCTGAATTCGAATGAATATAATCCCAATCTACTCAGTCTCTGTTTAGACAACCCCCTCAACTCTGGATTCAACCTATTTAGCCTCCTTTGCATTCCTTCAAGTGCCAGTACATCCTTTCTCAACGAAGGAGCTAAAAACTACATGGAGTACTCCGGGTGTGGCCTCAGCAGCACCCAATACAGCTGGAACATAACCTCTGCTTTTCAGCACAATCCCTTCAGCAGTGAAGGACAAAATTGCATTTGCCTTCTGAATTGATTGTTGTACCTGGTGACCAACCCTCATGCAGAATGATACTCAGGTGCCTCTGCATAGCAAATAATGCAACTTTTTAAATTTTAAGTAATAATCTCTTTTGTTATTGTTACTCCAAACAAACAGTATGAACATTTTATTCCATATGACCGACCATTGCCCACTCAATCAATGTATCTACGTTCCTCTGCAAAATTATACAGTCCTCCGCACACTTTGTCCTGCTACTCATCTTAGTGTCATATGCAAACTTTGACAACCTACATGTGATCCCCAACTCCAAATCATCTGTATCAATTTTAAATAATCGCAGTCCCAAAACTGATCCCTGAGGAACACTACTAGTGACTGATTGACAGCCAGAATAATATGCATTTTTCCCCACACTTTGCTTCCTGGTAGTCAACCAATTTTCAATCCATGCTAATACTCTACCCCTAACGCCATGCACCCTTATATTATGCAACAGCCTCTTGCACAGCACCTTGTTCAAGACCTTTTGGAAATCCAGATACACCGTATCCACTGGGTTCCCGTTGTCCACCTTGCTCGAAATGTCTTCATAGAATTCCAAATGATTTGTCAAGCATGACCCGCACTTCATGAACCCATGCTGTGTCTGTCCAATAGGACAATTTCTATCGAGTCCCTGTTATTTCTTCCTTGATAATAGACCCAAGCATCTTTCCCACTACAGAGATGAAGCTATCTGGGGTATAATTCCCCATTTTTTGTCCACCACCTTTTTAAAATAGTGGTGTCACTTTTGCTGCTTTCCAATCTGCCGGGACTGCCACAGAGTCCAGTGAATTTTGGAAAATTACTGCCAGTGCATTTGCTATTTCTCCTGGCATCTCCCTTAGTACCCTGGGATACATTCTGTCAGGGCCTGGAGAATTTTCTATTATTAGCTCAATTACCTCCAACAGTCCAAAATTAGGTGTTCCATAATAATGATAGTTTACAAATCCTCACCTACCTTTGTCTCTTTGTTAATTACTGGTAAGATATTAGTATCCCCCACCATGATATCCCATAACTAAATGCTCCTTCTCTTTTTCCAAAGGACCAACATTTACTTTAGCTACTATTTTCTTATGTGTGTTTATATGAACATTTGCTATCTGTCTTTTTAGTCTGGGAAAGTTTATTTTTCTCATGTTCTATCTTACATTTCTTTGTAGCTCTTCTGTGGCTTTCTGTTGACCTTTAAAGTTTTAACAAATTGTTGCTGGAAAAGCGCAGCAGGTCAGGCAGCATCAAAGGAGCAGGAGAGTCGATGTTTCGGGCATAAGCCCTGATTCCTGAAGAAGGTCTTATGCCCAAAACATCAATTCTCCTGCTCCTTTGATGCTGCCTGACCTGCTGCACTTTTCCAGCAACACATTTTCAACCTCTGATCTCCAGCATGTGAAGTCCTCATTCTCTGCTACCTTTAAAGTTTTCCCAGTTCTAGTCTCATATTGGTTTTGGCCTACTTGTATGCCTTTCAATTTGATCACTTTCCTTCGATACCCATTGCAGAGAATGCCTTTTCTTACAATCCTTCCCTTTCACTGGAATATACCTTTACTGAGTACTTTGTAAAATGTCTTCGAAAATCTTCTACTGCTCATCAACTGTCCCACCATAAAATCTTTGTTTCCAGTACGTTATCCAGGTTCTCCCTCATTCTGTTGTAGTTCCCCATGTCTAAGCACAGGACCCAGGTATTAGATTTTGTCTTTAACCTCTCCATATGTATTAATTTCAACCATACAGTGATAATTTCTTCCGAAAGGATCCCTAACTCTGAGGTCACTAATTATTCCTGTCTCATTGCACAGGGCCAAATCTTGGATAGTTTGCGCCCTTGTAAATCTATTTTATACTGTTCAAGTAAGATATCACAGATACATTTAATGAACTCCTCAAAGCTACCCTGACTGAGCTGCCTTGACCAATCTACATGTAGATTAAAACCACCCATTTTAATAACCATGCCATTTTTACAGGCATTCGTTATTTCTTTGTTTACTGCCGATCCCAATGTGATGTTATTATTTGGTGGCCTATACACTGCACCTATCAGTGACTTTCTTGTTCGAATGTTGAATGCATCATTCCTATTTCTGCTAATCTACGGCAAGAACAACAACTACTTGCATTGTATGGAATCGTTCACAATGATAAATCTCCGAAGGTGCTTCATGGATGATCAAAACAATGATTAAGGAGAACGATTTTTTAAAAAATCTTAAAAGGTGGATAGAAAAGGTTAGGGAGACTATTTAACAGACTTCTGCCCTTGACAGATCCAATTGTGGAGTGAGGCAGGTGAGGTGGGTTGGAAATGGAACGTGCAAAGGGGAAACGGAGGAGTGCAGGCAGTGTATAAGTTCTTAAGGAAAGAGGAAGTTCCAGACTGAGTCTGTCTGTCATAGAGAGTATGGCTGCATCATGGAGTTTGGAGCACTGCAATGGGTCCATGCAAGTCATGTTAGTCAAGGATAGTATAACGTTGGCTAAGAGTACTTTTGATGAGGACTCGTCTACTGAGGCAGTGTGGGCTGATGATAGAAACAGGAGGGGAGAGGGCACACTGCTTTGAGTTTTTTATAGGCCTCCACAGAGTTCCAGGGAAGTGGAAGAGAATATTAGCAAAATTATTTTGTTAAGAGCAAAAGTACCAAGGTGGTCATTATGGGGGACTTCATCTTCCACAACATTGAATGGGAATGCTATAACTCTTGTACATTGGATGGAACAGTTTTTGTCCAGTGTGTACAGGAGGGTTTCCTGACATAGTATGTCAGAGGGCCGACAAGAGGGGAGGCCATATTGGATCTGGTGCTTGGTAATGAACCAGAACAGGTGTTTGATTTAGTTTTAGGTGAGCATTTTGGAGAGAGTGACCATAATTCAGATACGTTTGGTTTAGCGATGCAAAGGGACAGGTATATGCCACAGGGCAAGAGTTATCAATGGGGCAAGGACAATTGTAATGCGATTAGGCAGGAATTAGGGTGCATAGAATGCGGAAGCAAAATGCAGGGGATGCAGACAATGGAAATGTGGAGCAAGTTTATGGGACAAATATTGCATGTCCTCGATAGGTATGTCCCTGTCAGGTAGGGAACAAGTGATAAGATAAGGGAACCGTGGATTACTATAGGAATTGCATCTCTTGTTTGAAGAAG
Source organism: Hemiscyllium ocellatum (assembly GCF_020745735.1). NCBI lineage: Eukaryota > Metazoa > Chordata > Chondrichthyes > Orectolobiformes > Hemiscylliidae > Hemiscyllium > Hemiscyllium ocellatum. The sequence goes on from NC_083433.1 coordinate 39,044,225, forward strand.
AAGGAGGCTTATGTGTTGATGTGGCAAGATAATTCAGTTGAGGAGATGGACAGTTACAGATTAGCTAGGAAGGATTTAAAGAGATAATTAAGAAGAGCAAAGAGAGGACACGAACAGTCTTTAGCAAATAGAATAAAGGAGAACACTAAAGTTGTCGATAGGTATGTGAGGAACAAAAAGATGATTAGGGTAGGAATAGGTCCAATCAAAGACAGAAGTGGGAAGATGAGTGTGTACCCTGTGGAGATCAGAGAGGTGTTAACGAACCTTTCTCATCGGTTTTCACTCAGGAAAAGGAGAATATTGTAGAGGAGAAAAATGTGGTACGAGATATTAGACTGGAAACGATCGAAATTAGTTCGAAACAGTTGTTATAAATTCTAGAAGGAGTGAAAGGAGACAAGTCTCCTGGGCCGGATGGGATTTATCTGAGGATTCTCTGGGAAGCTAGAGAGGAGATAGCAGAGCATTTGGCTTTGATATTTGAGTCATCATTGTCTACATGTTTGGTACCAGAGGGCTGGAGAATTCCAAATGTTTTGCCTTTGTTCAAGAAGGGCAGTAGAGATGACCCAGGTAATTACACACCATCGTGCCTGACTTCTGTTGTAGGAGTGGTTTTGGAAAGGATTATAAGAGATAATATTTGTAATCATCTTGCAAACAACAATTTGATTTCAGATAATCAACATGGTTTCGTCAAGGGCAGGTCGTGTCTCGCAAACCTCATTAAGTATTTTGAGAAAGTGACCAAGCATGGAGATGAGGGTAGGGCAGTTGCAATGGTATACATGGACTTCAGTAAAGCCTTTTATAAGGCTCCACATGGCAGCCTGTTGGAGAAAATGCAGAGGCATGGAATTGAGGGTGATTTAGCAGTTTGGATTAGAAACTGGCTTTCTAAAGGAAGGCAGCGAGTGGTGGTTCATGGAAAATATTCAACTGGAGTTCAGTTACTAGTGGTGTGCCACAAAGATCTGTTTTGGGACGACTGTTGTTCGTCATTTTTAGAAATGACTTAGACGCAGGCATAGGTGGATGGTTAGTAAATTTGCCGACGACAGTGGAGTAGTGGACAGTGTAGAAGAGTGTTACAGTTTGCAGGGGGACTTGGATAAACTGCAGAATTGGGCAAATAGAGTTCAAAGCAGCTAATTGTGAGGTGATGCACTTTGAGAAGAATAACAGGAAGGCAGAGTACTGGGTCAGTGGCAAGATTCTTGGTAGTGTGGAAGTGCAGAGGGATGTTGGAGTCCATGTACATAGATCTCTGAAAGTTGTCACCCAGGTGGATAATACTGTTAAGAAGGCATACGGCGTGTAACGTTTCATTCATAGAGGAATTGAGTTCCAGAGCCGCAATATCATGCTGCAAATATAAAAAAACGCTGGTGCAGCAATACTTAAAATACTGTGTGCTGTTCTGGAGCCCATATTTCGGGAAGGACGTGGAAGAATTGGAAAAGGTGCAGAGGAGATTAACCAGGATGTTGCCTAGTCTGGAGGGAAGGTCTTTTGAGGAAAAGCTGAGCTTTGGAAGGAAGAAGGCTAAGAGGAGTTTTGATAGAGACATACAAGATGATCAGAGGCTTAGATAGGGTAGACAGTGGAAGTTTTGTTTTCTCGGATGATGATATCAGTGTGCACGCGGGGGCATAACTACAGATGAGGAGTGATAGATTTAAGACAGATGTCAGAGGCAGGTTCTTTACTCAAATAGTGGTAAGGGTGTAGAATGTACTACCTGCTAATGTAGACAACTCAGCCACATCAGGAAGATTTAAACAATCCTTAGATAAACACATGGGTGATTTTGGGACAGTTTACGGGGACGAGTTGAGAACAGTTCACAGATCGGCGCAACATCAAGGGCCGAAGGGCTTGTTCTGCGCTGTATTGTTTATGACAATTGTGCTACATGAGATTTCGGCTGTCTTAAACAGAGAGACGATTCTTGTATTGTGGGCTTACGAAACGTCACTGATCTCATTTAATAACATTTACAATTGTTTAATATTCAATAATAGGTTTTTAATTACATCTTTTTGGTGCATTTAATTCACATTCAATCATTTGCAAAGTTGGGATTTGAACCTGTGTCCACAGAACATTCGCTGAATTTCTCGATAAATTGCCTCCCAATAATGCCACTAGACCATCACTTCACCTGCTCACATGTTTCTTATCCCAGTGCAATATGAATCAAAACCTCTTCTTCATGCGCAATTATTTGATCCTGACACATTCCTGCACTCTGATGATATCACTTAGTAACTCTCCATGTGGTCTCCCTCACTGTGTGGGTCTAATTACTGCCTTTGCCAGAACCTCTTGCTCTTGCAGCTACTCCAGATCCCGAGCCAGCAGAACTGTCCACACCAGAGCGATGAGGCATCACAGGCCAGCGATGGAGACTGGGATGTTCCACATTTCTGTGGGACTCAGTGCCATCCGACGTGTGTAGCCCTCAATGCATCAGTCTAATTTCCCATTCTGTCTATCTCTCTGACTCCTTCAGGTACTCTGGAAGTTCCTGACTCAATAAAGTTCCCAACTGTTGGGAGTCTCGTCCATCACCACATTGAAGATGGTTGGTCAGCCAGAGAGACAAACGGTAGGGAGATCTGGAGCCTTCAATAATTCCTGCAGCAAGGGAAGATCACTCGCAGTGCACAGAGCAGAGAGTAATAAGAGGGCTGCAAACATCGGCTAACAAGACATGACACAGATACACTGCTGGAGGGGGAGCACAGTGCAGACACACGCCAGACTGCATCACCACCAGTCCTTTAAGTTTTGTTGTACTCGGACTGAACAGAGAGTTCACAGTTATCAATCCAGGCCTGTGCTGTCATCGTGAGCATCAGTACAACAGAGGGGAAAGCAGGCCTCCCACGAGAGTGTGGAATGCTGCCTGTTCTCTCTCCAACACTATGCATGTCTCGTGGATCAGTGACTTTCATCATTCTAACGCCAAAAACAGTTCATATCTCTGTAATCTCCTCCCCTCTCCTCAATCACTTCACATATTTGAATCCTGCTCCATTCAAGACTACCATCCATATCTCTCTAACTTGCTTTAGTCTTGACAACATGCCTGTCTTGATATTCTCCTCCTCCAATAACTGGACACATAGGGTATGTTTCTGTGCTGCATGACTCTTTGGCTGAACTTGTCCATGCTGCCTAACTTTCCTAAATGGAATGAGTTGCATTTGCTGCGTTTGGCCCATGGCCCTTCAAACTTTCTCCTCTCCATGTACCTGCCCAAACGTCTTTTCCATGTTGTTATTGTACTTGTTTTTAGCATTTTCTCTGACAGTCCATTCCGTCTATGCACCTTCCTCTGTGGAAAATGCTGCCCCTCAGCTCCCTCCTTAAAACTTTGCTCTCTCACCTCACGTTTATACCTCTAGTTTTGAACTCATCTACCCATGGCTTTCACCTTACTTATGGCCCGCACGATTGTAGAAACCTTTGTAAAGTCACCCTGTAGCCTCCTCTGCTTAGGAGAAATATTGATCACAATGTTACAAATAAATCCAACTAATGTACACAATGCTCTATCCCATGAAATGTACCAAATGCTACTTTCACCACCCTGCCCACCTGTGATGCCACGTCCAAGGAACAATGTCTCTGCACCCCTTAGTCTCCCTCCATTCGACGACACTGGCCAGGGCCCAACCATTAACTGTGTTAGTCCTCCCTGGTTTGTCTTAAAAAAAAAGTCCAGCACTTGAATTAAACTCCATCTTTCACTCCTTTGCCCAGTGGCCCCGTTGATTAAGACCCCCTTTGATAACTGTAATCCTTGCACACTATCCCACTAATCCTGATATCCACAAACACACTAACAGGGACTCATATATTTTTCACTCATATAGTTTATGTAAATGATGCACAATAGTGGCCCCAGCACCAATCCTTATGGCATTCCGCTGGTCAGAGGCTTCCAGTCTGAACAACAAGCTTCTCCCACCACCCTCTGCCTCCCACTGTCATCCATTTTGTATGCAGATGGCTATCTCTTCCTGATCCCATGGTATCCAATTGTGTTCATGCCCTTGCTGAATCGAGAAGCAACGTCTGTTGCTCTGCCTTCATCTCCCTTCTTGCTCACATCTTCAACAAATTCAGTCAAGTTTGTGAGTCATGTTTTCCCATGCACAAAGCCATTCTGACTGTCCGTGATCAGTCCTTGTCTTTCCAAATGCATGTGAAACCTATCTCTCTGAATGACCTCCAATAACTTACCCACCCTGATGTCTGGCTCATCGGCCTGTTGTTCCCTGGCTTTCCTTTGCATTCTGTATGAGATAATTTCGAGTCATGCAGCATGGAAACTGTTCAGCGTCAATTGAGTAAAATCTAAATCTAATCCCGGCCCACTTGCCTGTTCCTGTATCATATCCCTTCAAACCTTTTCTATTCCTGTACTAATCCAAATGTCTTTCAAACATTGTAATTGTCCTGACATTCACCCCTTGCTCGCAAAATTAATTCAACATGCAAACCTCCCACTATGCAACAATTTGCCCCTCATGTCTTTCTTCTTAAAGCATCTCCTCTAAATTAAAAGATGTAGACCCGCCTTGAAACCCCCCTGTCCATGGTAAAAGATAACGACTATTAACTCTATGGATCCCCCTCGTTATTGAGTAAACTTCGAAATGGTCGCCTCTCAACATTCAGGCTTCAATGAAAAATTCCAGTCTATCCAGCCCTCCTTTATTCCTGAAACCTTCTACACCCAGCAGAATTTTTGTACTTCTCATCTGGACCCTCTCCAGCTTCATAAAATGCTTCCTACAACTGGGTGACCAGTACTGGATGCAGTATTCCAGAAGAGGCCTCAACAATGGCCTGTATAATTGAATTGTGACTTCCCAACTCCTATATGCAAAGGACTGAGCAATGAAAGCAAGTGCAGCAAAAACATTTTTTCACCATTCTGTCTCTCCATGTAACATGCTTCAAAGGATTATGCACCTGAACCCCAAGGTCTCTGTTCTACAACACTAGCAAAGGTCCTGTCATTTACTATATAGGATCTACCCTTGTTTGTTGTACCAAATGCATTACCTCGCATTTATTCAGGTTAAACTCCATCTATGGTTTTTCAGCCATTTCACCCATATCCTCAAGATCCCTTTGTAATCTTACAAAACCTCCTTCACTGTCCACTAGTCCACCATTCCCCAACCACCCACCCATCCCACCCCGACAAACGCGCAGTCTTTCAGTACATCATGCACATGGTGTCAATGGTACAAATATCTTTGCTCATCTGACCGCAATTTCTTCCCCAGCTTCCCAAAATGTCCTGAGGTACTCTAGATCAGTCCTGGGGATTGATCTACCTTTGTATTTTACAGCGTGCAACACCTCCTCTTCAATAATGAAGGCTCATATCAGAACATAGAGTCATAGAGATTGAAAAGCATGGAAACACTCCCTTCGTACCAACTTCTGCATGATGTTTTTCATCCCATTTGCCAGAATTTTGCCAAGATCCCTGTTAACCCTTCCTGTTCGTATTCCCATCCAGATGCCTGTTAACTTTGCAGCAGCCTCCATTACTTCCTCTGGCAGATTATTCCATACATGTGCCACGCTCTGTGGGAACCAGCTATCCCTTAGTTCCCTTTTAACAGTTCCACTCACACTTTAAAGCTATTCCCTGCATGTTTGGACTCAACAAGTCGGGAGAAAATTTCTTGACTATTGACCGATCCACGCCCACCATGATTTTTAAAACCTTTATCATGTAACTCCTCTGCCTCCATCTTCAAGTGAAAATCGGCCCAGTTAATTCAACCTTTCCCTTTCCCTGTAGCTCAAACCCTCCAACCTTGGCAATTAGAGGCGGTGGTACATGTCGGCACAAATGATGTCGGGAAGAAGAGGAGGTACATACTACAGTGGGACTTCGGAGAACAAGGAAGAAGGCTGAAAAGCAGGACGTCCAGAGTGGTTATCTCCGGTTTGCTTCCAGTACCTCAGTCTGGAGAAGCCAGGAACAGGGAGATAATGGACTTGAATATGTGGCTGGAGAACTGGTGCAGAAAGCAAGGATTTAAATTCTTGATCACTGGGATATGTTTTGTGGTCAGCATAAATTATACAAAAGAGACTGTTTGCACCTGAATAGGTTGGGGAACAGCATACTGGCAGGCAGGTTTGCTACTGTCACACAGCTGCGTTTAAGCTAAATAGTCGGGGGGGGGGTGCGGGGGACAAACTGGAACTTTAAAAAGGAAATTGAAGGGAAAGTTAGAACAAGGAAAGTCAAGAAATACAACCGTATCAATGAAGCAGAAAACTCAAAAAGGGATCATGCCGTAAGGCTGAGTGAAATGGGGTTGATAGGAAGGGTGAGGGCAGTAACAAATTAAAAATACTATATATGAATGCACGAAATATTAGAAATAAGATAGATGAACTTGAGGCTCTTTTGGAAATTGGCAGCTACGATATTGTGGGGATAACTGAGACGTAGCTTCAAGTGGACAGGGCCTCGGAAATGAATGTTCACGGCTATACATGCTGTCTTAAGGACAGACTGACGGGAAGAGGGGGTAGGGTGGCCCTTTTGGTAAGGGATGATATTCAGTCCATGCACGGGGGGACCTAGAATCAGGGGATGGGGAGTCAGTATGGATACAGCTGAGAATTTCTAAGGGTAGAAAGACCCTCGTGGAAGTTATCTACAGGCCCCCAAACAGTAGTATGGATGTAGGGTGTAAGTTGAATAAAGAGCTCAAATTAGCCTGTTGCAAAGATGTTAATACAGTTGTTATGGGGCATTTCAACATGCAGACAGACTGGGAGAATCAGGATTGCATTGGACTTCAAGAAAGAGACTTTGTGGAGTGCCTCGGAGATGGATTCTTAGAACAGCTGATGCTGGATCTTACCAGGGAGAAGGCATTTCTGGATCTGTTATTGTGCAATGAACCGGAATTGATCAGGGACCTCAAAGTGAAGGAGCCATTAGGAGGTAGTGACCATCATACAATAAGCTGAAAGTGTGTTGCTGGACGTTTCGGGCATAAGCCCTTCATCAGGAACGTCGAATTTCCTGTTCCTTGGATGCTTCCCTGACCTGCTGCGTTTTTCCAGCAACACATTTTCAGCTCTGATCTCCAGCATCTGTAGACCTCACTTTGTCCTCGAAGATAATACAATAAGCATCAATCCGCAATTTGAAAGGGAGAGGGTACAATCGGAAGTGGCAATATTTCAGTAAAATAAAGGGAATATGGAGCTATGAGGGAGGAGCTGACCAAAGTTGGTGCAATACCTGAGCAGGGATGACAGTGGAGGAACAATGGCAGACATTTCTGGGTATAATGCCGAAGATTCAGGATCAGTTCATTCCAAAAAGGAAGAAAGATCCTATGAGGAGGAAGGGGTGGCCGTGGCTGACGAGGGAAGTTAAGAAACATATAAAGTCAAAAGAGAAACAGTATAACATAGCAAAGATAAGTGGAAAAACGGAGCACTGGGAAGCTTTTAAAGAACAACAGAGGATTAGTAAGAAGGAAATACGCAGAGAAAAAATGAGGTACAAAGATAAACTGGCCAAAAGTATAAAGGAGGATAGTGAAAGCTTTTTTAGGGATGTGAAAGGAGAAAAAAAAATTAAGACTAAAATTGGCTCCTTGAAGACAGAAACAGGGGAATATATTATGGGGCTGAAAATGTGTTGCTGGTTAAAGCACAGCAGGTCAGGCAGCATCCAAGGAACAGGAAATTCGACGTTTCGGGCCAGAACCCATCATCAGGAATCTGATTCCTGATGAAGGGCTCTGGCCCGAAACGTCGAATTTCCTGTTACTTGGATACTGCCTGACCTGCTGTGCTTTTACCAGCAACACATTTTCAGCTCTGATCTCCAGCATCTGCAGACCTCACGTTTGACTCAATATATTACGGAGAACAATGAAATGGCAGAAGAGTTGAATTGGTACTTCAGATCTGTTTTTACTGGATAAGGCACAAGTAATCTCCCTGAGGTAATAGTGGAAGAAGGACCTGAGCTGAAGGGAATTAATGTTCGCCAGGAATTGGTGTTGGAGAGACTGTTAGGTCTGATGACTGATAAGTCCCCAGGGCATGATGATCTCCAACCCAGGGTACTGAAGGATATTGCTCAAGAAATCGTGGATGCATTGGTGATTATTTTCCAGTTTTCAATAGATTGAGGATCAGTTCCTCCGGATTAGAGGGTGGCTAATGTTGTATCACGTTTTAAGAAAGGAGCAAGAGAGAAAGCAGGAAATTATAGACGAGTTCGTCTGACCTCAGTGGTGGGAAAGATGCTGGAGTCAATTATAAAGGATGAAATTACCACACATGTGGATACAGTAACAGGATAGGTCAGAATCAGCATGGATTTATGAAGGTATAATCATGCCTGACTAATCTTCTGGAATTTGATGAGGATGTAACTCTGAAGATGGATACGGAGATCCAGTGAATGTGGTGTATATGGATTTTCAAAAAGCCTTTGATAAAGTCCCACATAGGAGGTGAGTGAGCACAATTAGGGCGCATGGTATTGGGACAAAGTACTGACTTGGATTGAAAATTGGTTGACTGACAGGAAACAAAGATTAGTGATAAACGGCTCCCTTGACGAATGGCAGGCAGGGACCAGTGGGGTACTGAAGGGATCAGTGCTGGGACCGCAGCTTTTTACTATATATATATGTGTGTGTGTATATATATATATATATAAATGTTATAGAAGATGGTATTAATAGCAACATTAGCAAACTTGCTGATGATACAAAGCTGAATGGCAAGTTGAAATGTGAGGAGGATGTTAGGAGATTACAGGGTGACCTGGACAGCTGAGGTGAATAGACAGATGCATGGCAGATGCAGTTTAATGTGGATAAATGTATGGTTATCCACTTTGGTGGCAAGAACAGGAAGGCAGATTACTACCTAAATGGAGACAAGTTAAGTAAAGGGGCAGTACAAAGAGATCTGGGTGTTCTTGTACACCAGTCAATGAAGGCAAGCACGCAGGTACAGCAGGTAGTGAAGAAAGCTAATAGCATGCTGACCTTCATAACAAGAGGGATTGATTATAGAAGCAAAGAGGTTCTTCTGCAGCTATACAGGGCCCTGGTGAGACGGCAACTGGAATATTGTGTGCAGTACTGGTCTCCAAATTTGAGGAAAGACATTCTGGCTATTGAGTGCAGCGTAGGTTCACAAGGTCAATTCCTGGAATGGCGGGACTATCTTACGTTGGAAGATTGGAGCGACCATGCTTATATACCCTTGAGTTTAGAAGACTGTGAGGGGATCAAATTGAGACGTATATGATTATTAAAGGATTGGACACTCTGGAGGCAAGAAACTAGTTTCCGCTGATGGGCGACAGCTTAAATAAGGGGTAGGCCATTTAGGACAGAGATGAGGAGAAACTTCACCCAGAGAGTGGTGGGAGTGTGGAATGCTCTGCCCCAGAAGGCAGTGGAGGCTCGGTCTCTGGATTCATTTAAAAAGAGTTGGATAGAGCTCTCAAGGATTATGGAATCAGGGGTTATGGAGATAAGGCAGGAACAGGATACTGATTTAGGATGATCAGCCATGATCATAATGAATGGTGCTGCAGGCTCTAAGGGCAGAATGGTCTACTCCTGCACCTATTGTCTGTTGTCTCTGAACCTGGTGCTGTGTGATTTTTAATCTTATCATTTGTCGTGTTCATAAAGTACATAGATGTGAATGTGGAGGGGTTGGAGAGTGTGTTCAGTAAGTTTGTGTTTGACCGAAAAAATGGACGTGTAGGTGGCAGTGAGGAGGAAGGCCTTACATTACAGGAAGGTACCGATGGAATGAACAGATGGTCAGCTCAATGGCAGATGGAATGTAATCCTGATAAATATGAGGGGATGCACTTTGGAAGAAGGAACCAGACATTGGAGTACTCAATGAATGGTAGCACACTATGAAGCTCAGTGGGTGCTTCTCCACACATCCCTGAAGGTGACAGGACAGGGTAATGCACAAGTTGACAAAGCATAGCGGCCATAAATATAGCCTTTATTCATTGAGGCATAGATTATTCTAGCTATGTGGATTTTTGGTTCAGCCAAAGTCGTGTTATCTGTGCAGTTCCGGGAGCCATGTTAAAGGAAGGATGTGATTTAACTGGACGGGGTGAAGAGGAGATTCACCAGGATGTTCTCTGGGATGGAGCTTAACAGCTACGAAGAGCGGGCTGAAAATGTGTTGTTGGAAAAGCGCAGCAGGTCAGGCAGCATCCAAGGAGCAGGAGAATCAACGTTTCAGGCATGAGCCCATCAAAGGGCTACGAAGACAGAGGCTGGATAAGCTCGGGTTGCTTAGTTTGGAGCAGAGAAGTCTAAGGGGGACGTCATTCAGAAGAATAAAATTCTGAGGACCATGGACAGGGTGGATAGACAGCAGCTGTTCCTTTTAGTCAGAGGGTCAAAAACAAGGGAGCACAAAGGGAGGAATTGAGAGGATCTGAGGATTGTTCTTCAGCGACAGGGTGTTGGCGTCTGGAATGTATTTCCTAAGAAGGGAGTTGTCATGGGTTACCTCGCAGCCATTACAAAGTACTTGGACGAGCAGTTGAAGTTTCATAACATTTCCAGCTATGGGCCTCTGGTCGGAAAGTGGGACTAATATAGACCATGCTGCATTTCTGATGGTACAGACGCTATGATTCTGTGATTTTATGGCTGTGGAAGGTCAATCATTGAGCAGTTCAAGGCAGGCATTGATGTATTTCGTAACAGTATATTTACAAGTGTTGCAACAATGAACTTGTGTGAAAGCCTCAAAAAGTATGTCACTGGCAAAATTAAGGTGCAAATTCCTTATAGCTGGAAAGCAGATAATGGAGAATGGAGAAAAGGGAAAAAGCGGAATAATAAAGCAAATATTTCAGTTATGCTATCGCAGAAGAAAACAAAACTAATCCCAATCTTCCCACCAATACAGGTAAACTTCAGCCTAGTGCGGAAGGAGGGAATGGAATGAAATTAGAAAATTAACGTTTGAGAGAAAATATTGTGACTGAAAGTCATAGGCATGGACAAAATCAACAGAGATTTATGAAATGGAAATCATATTTGAGAAACAAACTTTCAGCAAAATTATGGGGAAGCAATCAATGCAATACAACTGGGCTTTCAGGAAGAGTTTTGTAAAGCCCCAAGCCGTCAATGCAAATTCGAATTTTATGGGACTGGGATTAACATATGGTCATGGTTTTAGAATGGGAGAGCTGGCAGGACACAGTGAGTCGGAATAAAACAATGTTTTTTTGGAGTGGAAGGCTTGGGGGTTATTGCAGGGATCGGGGCTTGGGACCGAGCTGTTCCCAAAGGAATCAAATGCAACGTTTCCCAGCCTGCTGATGGCACTAAATAAAGTGAGATTGTGAGTGGGTGAGCAAAGCTCCAAGGTGACTGAGTCAAGTGGAGCGTCTGGGCAAATACGTGGCGGACGGAGAGCTATGTGGGTAGATTTGATGTTGTGCATTTGATGGGAAAATCAGAACGACAGCCTACCATTGAAAAGGTTGGGAAATGTTTCTCTACAAAGGGACTTCTCCTCCATTTTCTGCTTACATTCTGCACATCCCTCCGAGGTTCATGCGGGGCAGTGAATTCTGAATCCAGGAGTGAATGCTGGGAATGGCGTTGGCACGCTGAGCACTGTATATAGAGCCACCAAGTGGGGAGCTGTAACATTGAAATGGTTCTGGATCTCCGTATACACCTGTCACTGAAAGCACTGTTGCAGGTACGGAAACCAATTAGGAAGATAAATGGGATGTTGCCTTTCATTTCAGGGGATTTGAGTCCGGTGTAAGGGTGTCTTACTGCATCTGTGCAGAGCCATGTTGAGTCCCCGTCTCGAACATTGTGCAGTTTTATTCTCATTATCTAATAATAGACAAATCTGACATTGAGGGAGGGCAGCGAAGGATGACCAGACTGATCTCTGGGATGTCAGACTTGTTGTGGGAGCAGAGTTTGAGGTGACTGGGCCTGTATTCCATGGGTTTAGGAAAATGAGTGACGATCTCAGTGAGATATATAAAACACTGACAGGGTGAGATAGATTAGCAGCAGGAATGATGCTTCCCCTGGATGGGATGTCCAAAACAAGGGGTCACTCTGCTTTGTGATGAGAAAAATGTCTGCACTCAGAGACAGGTGAACCTCGGGAGTTCTCTCCCACGTAATTTTGTGGAAGTCAAGGCACTGAATATAAATAAGGACTTCTGAAAACTAAAGAAATTGAGCTAGAGCAGTGGAATGCTTTGGGGTGAGGATCAACCATCCTGTCAGGTAGTTCTCCAATAATGTGGTAGCTGTGATCCTGTGGAACAGTGCTATCGAAAATCATACGATATCAATAATGGGGCGTGTAGGAATAAAAACAGTGTGATAAGCAAACCAACATAAGGAAAAATCAGAACAAAAATGGTAGGTAATCAAACACAAATCATAGCACAGTCAAAGCAAATCTTTAGATCAGATATATTTGACTGAAATAGAGCAGTAAATATAATAAATCAAAACTACAATCACTGACTTCAGCAATGTACCTTTCATCAAGGTCTTCAGAAAGGGCACGAGCTGACTGACTACGTGATACTGATGGCGGAATTTCAGTTCTACCCAAGGTTCTCCACCCGTTTGAGATAAAGTTCCTACTAAATGTAGACTACAATTCCCGGTTTCAGGATCAGTTTCAAGACTTGCAGAGTGGCTTGCATTCCTATTTTAGCTGAACACACTGAGGGTGCATTTTGCAGATTTAGGATCCTGAAACTGGATTTTACTCTTCAGCTGGTGCCAGGGATGGAATCGTGTCACGTGAACGGGAACTTGCTTTATAAAGAAAGGTCCGCAATTCACTAATAACTTAACATCCACATCACGTTTAATAAACACGTTTTATAAGAGGACCTTAATGGAGAAGCAAAGTCGAAGGACCGAAGTGACGAATGCAGTTTATATTTCACAATGTTTTATCCGATTAAGGGAAATGTACATTGCGTGGGAAATGAGCATTGAGGAGATATTCGACCATGAACTAAAATGGGGAAGAGTCAATGTGTTGAATGGCCTCCTCCATACCCGATGTTTCTGTGCAGTTTGTGGGAAAGTTCTGTAAATGATGTCACAGCTCCAAGATGTTAGGAAGGAGGTCTCCGCCGGGTCAACAGGAGTGTGTTTCCCGTTCCGTTTTCCAATACTGAGGCTGTTGCTGAGTATTTTGTGCGGGTTGTCTCTTTAAGATCTTGGAGCAGTGTGAAACAATACAGTGTCTTGCGTGGTTGTTTCAGAGACCATTGACGTAGTTCTCACATGTCTGTGTGTCTGGAGTCCCTTTTAGGCCAGACCAGGAAAGGACGGGAGATTCACCTCCTGAAAGTATAGTTGGTGAGAAATTGTTGTTTACAATCGACATTGACTTCAATGTCACTGTTCCTGACGCCAGATTTTAGATCTCGATAGAGCACCTCTTACCTGCTTTGCTTCAAAGTAAAATCAAGCAATTCTAGCCTCTCTTCGGTTTGAGTTCACTCTTGTCTTGTTACTTCTGAAATTTATCACATTTATCAGTGTTAAATTTAATCAGTGATTGATCTGTTCACCTGAACAACTGGTTTATACCCTCCTGTGCACTCACATGTTCCTCCTCACTGTGAACCACCCAACTCATATTTGTGTCATCCACAATATTGTTTTATCATTCCCTCCAAAAATCTGTCCTCTTCCATTCTCATCCTCATCATTTATGAAATTCACAACTAAACCTCGATTTTCTTCCTGTTCTTCAGATGTTATTCACAAGGAAGAAAAAGAGAATCCCAGTCTTTTGTTTTTTCTCATTTCGATGATTTTGCAGCGTGATGCTGTTGAGGTCTTTTTATGAGGGAGTCACAGATTTTATTTGGGGCATGGAGCTGAATTCTACTTTTATACTATGCTCCTCTGTATGTTTTATTCATTAGGCTTGTACATAATTAATAACGGATTAGGTTTAGGTGGCTTTCACTGCAATATTTGTGTTTCATGTGGACCCTGGTAAATGTTCTTTGTAACATTCCCTGCAATAGTCAGAGCTGAAGGAACTTCCCCTCAGTAGGATGGGCATAGAGATAAAATTTTGCTTGAAAGAGCTGGAATGATGAGGATAAAGATTCAATTAAATTCTATTTATTGACGAATGGCAAAGAATCAAATCATATCGGCATGATGACCTTGAACTGGAAACAAATTATGAAAACATACGCTCACTTTTCTTCATATTGTAAAACCAGTTGCAAAAAATGTTCTTAGAGCAGCATGGTTCTTAGAGCTGCATCTGGGATTGCAGGCAGTTAATTATTTATCGTAGTCTTTTTTTTTTGCAGTTTATATGGTTATAATAGTTTTTCAATTTAAGATTAATTTTCTATTTTCTTTTATTAACATTCAAAAACAAAACCAAAAAATGCAAAAACATCTTGATTTTCTTTCAAAAGGACATTTTTAAAAAATATATATTCATGTGGTTTACAAAAAAAAGTATATTTATGCTTTAAAAGATTTTTCTTACGCTGCATTTTTTGTTGTTTTGAAAAACAAAAAGGTTTTTTTTAATGAGGAGTTGTGCCTTCATTCCGGAGAGTGCTATACACGCTCAGCTCCACAGAAGACTTTTCACTTCTTGGAATTCATTGAAGATGAATAATTTTATTGATTTCATTTGCCAAATACTTCATTTTATTAAATTTTATATGGTTGCTATGAATATGTATATATTACTCCATTTTAACATTGTTATTTGTAGGTAATGAAAGGTAACATTAATATGGTTACTTTCAATGCCATATTCAACCAGGTAAGGAACAAAAGTTTAAAGGAGAAAAATAAACGTCTGAAGAGCTGGTTTGTTGTTGAAGTATTATTTGGGGGGAAATTGAAATGTGTTTTGGAGAAAAAAAAACTGTTCAAAAAGGATTGGCCTAATCTCACCTGGAAAGCAACCAATATCTGAGCAGGGAGATTTGGTCACTCTACGTAGAGAGAGTTTATATTGATAGAGCGGGAAACGGGGGGATTCTAAGTAGCAGAGTTAATGTATGACGGATGGAGGAGGTTATGAGTGTGAAGAGAGCACGTCAGTTAGAAAAGAAAGCTGAAGAAGTCATATGATACAGTAATTCTCAAGCACAAAATTGCATTTATTTCAACAGAAGAGGTCTTACTGGGAAGATGATGAACTCAGGACATGTTTAAGAACATGGGATTGGGACATCATATTTATTACAGAATGTTGTTTGAGAGATGTTCAGATTGTGAGTGTAGTGCACGAAAAGCACAACAGGTCAGGCAGCACCTGAGGAGCAGGAAAAGCGACGTTTTGAGAAAAACAACTCATCAGGAATGGGTTGATGAAGGTCTTTTGCTCAAAAAATTGATTATCCTGATCCTCAGATGCTGCCTGACCTGCTGCGCTTTTTCCAGCACCACACTCTCGACTTTAATCTCCTGCATCTGCAGCACACGCTTTTGCCCGAGAAATGTTCACGACAGGCAATTCAACGTTCCAGGTTTTAGGTTTCATAGAATGGATAGAAAAAGAGACATGCCATGGGCAGGGATGGGGAGGCCTGCCATTTTTGATCAAGGAATAAATTATTTTATGAACTGGGAAAGGTATTTCTAAAAAAAAATCCAGTTAAAATATATGGGTTGCATTAAAAATAAGAATGTAAAGATCACTTTGAAGAGATTGTATAATATGCTCATATGTGGCACACCGTCCAGTGAAAATATATTGATAGAAGTTAAAAATAAGAAAGGAAAGAGGACGTTGATTGTATTGTACCTTATGCTCTCCAACAGTAAGAAATAAATTGAGAAACAAGCATGTTGGGTGTTATCAGATATATGTAAGCTAATAAGGTTGTAATAATGGGGGATTTTAATTTTCTAAAAATTGTTTGGGATTACCATAAGGGTTGGATGGTGAAGAATTTGTCAGATGTGTTCAAGAAAATTTTCTTCATCGATATGTGGATGAGCCTA
Organism: Hemiscyllium ocellatum; assembly: GCF_020745735.1. Classification (NCBI taxonomy): domain Eukaryota; kingdom Metazoa; phylum Chordata; class Chondrichthyes; order Orectolobiformes; family Hemiscylliidae; genus Hemiscyllium; species Hemiscyllium ocellatum. The sequence continues at coordinate 39,060,316 of NC_083433.1, forward strand.
ACTGAGAAGGAGTAAAACCAGACCTTCTTTTGTGCAATGGGCAGAGCAAGTGACTGAAGTACTTTGAGTCTTGCAATCATAACTGTATTCATTTCAAAATGGTAATGGAAAAGAACACGCCTTCCACTAATATTATGTTTTTGATTGGAGTACCATAAATGTTAATAGCATGGGACAAGGACTTACCAAGTTTGATGGGAGTACAATGTTAGCAGGTAAAACGATGTCTGACAAATGGGAGGTGTTCAACAGTGTGACGACGAGAGTTGAGCGGCATTATGTTCCTGTTGGAGTGAAAGGTAAGGCTAGTAAGATTAAGGAACAATGGATGACTAAAGTTATTGACGTTGTAGTCAAGAATAAAAGAGAGTCTTACTTTAGATATAGTCATTTTTTTTTAGTTGAATCACTTAAGCAATACAAAGAGTGTTGGGCATTATTTCGAGATAAATCAGGAAACCAAAAGAAGATATTATATAGCATGGGCAGATAAGATTAACGATTATCCAAAGATATGGTACAACTACATTAGCAATAAGAGGGTAAACATGCAAAGGGTGAGGCCTCTTATAGTTTATGAAGGATATCGATGTGCTAAACCCAGGAGATGAGAATATAATAATCCCATTCCTGGTGCACTAGACAGCAGCCAACACACACTATTGACTGCACCTCTCATTCATCCAGATTGAACTCTATCTGCTATTTGTCAACTTATTCACCCAATAGATCAATATCCGTTTGTAATCTTAGAAAACCTTCTTCACTGTCCACTGTGCCACCAATTTTGGTGCCATCCACAAACTTACTTACCATGCTTTCTATATTCTATTCCAAATTATTTATATAAATGACAAACAATGAAAACAAAGAACCAAGTCTGTGGAGCACTGCTGGTCACAAGCCTCCAAAAAGCAACGGTCCACCATTACTGTCGCCCATCATTACTCTCTGTGTCCGACCATTGCACCAATTGAAAGTGTTGGAGAGCAACCCAGCAGTTCAGGCAGTATCGGAGCAGAGAAAAATGGAATTGACTTTTAGAGTCCAGTATGATTTGCTCAGCACAGGTGCATATCCGAATCGATATGCTCACTCAGGTTCACTGCCAAGATCCTGCATCATAGAACATAGAACATAGAAACATACAGCGCAGTACAGGCCCTTCGACCATCGATGTTGCGCTGTTCCAAGCCCACCTAACCGACACAAGCACACTTTCCTCCATATGCCTATCCAATGACCGTTTAATTGCCCATAAAGAGGGAGAGTCCATCACTGTTACTGGCAGGGCATTCCATGAACTCACGACTCGCTGAGTAACGAATCTACACCTGACATCTGTTCTATACCTACCACCCCTTAATTTAAAGCTATGCCCCCTCGTAATATCTGACTCCATACGTGGAAAAAGGTTCTCATAGTCAACGCTATCTAAACCCCTAATCATCTTGTACACCTCTATCAAGTCACCCCTAAACCTTCCTTTCTCCAATGAACACTGCCCCAAGTGCCTCAGCCTTTCCTCATACGATCTTCCTACCATACCAGGCAACATCCTGGTAAACCTCCTGTGCACCCGTTCCAGTGCCTCCAAGTCCGTCCTATAGTATGGCGACCAAAACTGCACACAATACTCCAGATGTGGCCGCACTAGAGTCTAATACAACTGCAACATGACCTCAGGACTCTGGAACTCAATTCCTCTCCCAATGAAAGCCAGTACAACATATGCCTTATTCACAGGACTATTTACCTGGGTGGCAACTTTCAGAGATCTGTGTACATGGTAACCAAGATCCCTCTGCTCATCCACACTACCAAGTATCCGACCATTAGCCCAGTACTCCATCTTCTTGTTACTCTTACCAAAGTGAATCACTTCACACTTACCTACATTGAACTCCATTTGCCACCTTTCTGCCCAGCTCTGCAGCTTATCCATATCCCACTGTAACCTGCCACATTCTTCCTCACTGTCAACAACTCCACCGACTTTCGTATCATCCGAAAACTTGCTCACCCAACCTTCTAGCCCCTCCTACAGGTCATTTATAAAAAATGACAAACAGCAATGCTCCCAAAACAGATCCTTGCGGACGACCGCTGGTAACTGCACTCCAAGATGAACCTCCACAGCAACTATTACCCTCTGTCTTCTTCCAGCCAGGCAATTCCTAATTCAAACCTCCAACTGCCCCTCAATGCCATAATTCCGTATTTCTTTTTGCAGTAGCCTACCACGGGGAACCGTATCAAACGCCTTACTAAAATCCATAAACACCACATCTACCGCTTTACCCTCGTCCACCTCCTTAGTCACCTTCTCAAAGACTTCAATAAGGTTTGTGAGGCATGACCGGCCCTTCACAAAAAAAAAATTCCCTTCCCCCCGCTATAACTGTAGTGCACATTTATCCCTCGCCATTACTAGAGTAAAGGTCACCGAATTGTGGTCACTGTCCCCAAAGTGCTCACCTACCTCCAATTCTAACACCTGGCCTGGTTCGTTACCCAGAACCAAATCCAGTATGGCCTCACCTCTTGTTGGCCTGTCTACATATTGTGTCAGGAAACCCTCCTGCACACATTGGACAAACACCGACCCATCTAACGTCCTCGAGCTGTAGCTTTCCCAGTCAATATCTGGAAAGTTAAAGTCCCCCATAACAACTACCCTCTTACTTTCACTCTTCTCCGGAATCATCCTCGCAATCCTTTCTTCTACATCTCTAGGACTATTAGGAGGCACTGTTGCATATCTCCACCATCTTGAGTTTGTATTTCATATTTCCTCTATCTCTAATATTTTGCTTTTTAGAATTGGTCTAGATGCTGAACCCGGTTATTTTTGGACATTATGCTCCATTCATGTTCCCATGACTTGTGCCAGTACACATGTATGCTACTAGAGCCTGTTCCTTCTTTAAGTTCTGAAAATAGATTTGTTAATCTCAGCAAACTGATTTTAATTTAAAAGGCATTTTAGAGACAAGCTACATTTGATGAAATAATAGGAATAGTTTCTTAATTATAACCTTGTCTGTGCGACTTATGATGCAGCTTGTCTCCTTAGGCTCTGGAGGGTTTCAAAACGTTTCTCAGAATAATTCCAGCAAAAATGGTGGTCACGCAGCCCATTATCTCTGTACCAGCACAGAATGAACTATATCCTCAGTCTAACCCTGCTGTTACTCCAGCAAACCGCAGACATTTTGTTATCTGTGTCAGAATATCCTGTTGAGATATAAACAATCTTATAAACCTGCATAACCTGTGATTAAACAGTATATGTGTGTGTATATATATATATATATATATATAGTATAAGTCCAAATACCACATTTAAAATCGTTCTGTTCTATTCACGTTTTCGTTCAGCATTCCATGTACCAAACGTAATCTGTCCTCTTGCTCTGCATTGCATTTTATTTCATTTGTTATAAGTAGTGATGGTTGAATACTCGTGACTGGGAGATATTACTGTACTCCCCTCAGGTCTCCTCAGCCACTGGCCCCAGACGTTTCGCTATCATAGCCAATATCCTTAATTTCATCCCTTGCTCGTTAATTCATGAATTTTAATGAACAAGGTAATTGCACATTGTTGTGGACCAGGTTCGACCCCTCAAAACATTTTTAAGCATGTAGTACAGACCATAATTTTGCTAATTGTTGAAGGGAAGTGTATTGTGCATATGCCCGGATTGAATGAGTTGCTCGGATCGCCCAGTCTTTAACAAACGGGATTTTAAAAAAAATCTGGAATGAAATACAACGAACCGAACACAGAATATACGAATAACTCTTCCTATCCAAATCTGACAGGCTATCACAACTAAATGACGCTGTTCCTGATTGCTTGCAACTATCCCAATAAACAATTCCCTTAGAATAAAGAGTAAAATTACACAAAAAGTTTACAGGTTACAAAGTCAGAGGGCAGAAGGAGGGGGAGAGCATCCAGTTTCAACGGTGACCCTAACTGAACTAACCCTCGAAATGAACTGACCTGCGCAGCTGGAGAGCTGGCCACGTGTCATAGATTGTACCAATATTGTTAAAATCTCGAAAACCTTCTGCCAGATGTATAATTTGTTAAGTATAAACCAAAAGACCCCAATGAATCATTCAAATTTGAGACATATTGGAACCTTGGGTTGCTTAGAACCTCGCTGAAAAAAGTCAAGGGCAACATAACCATATAAAGGGACCAGCTATGTGACAACTCCCATCCCTCTCCCCTATATAAAACTTAATTATCAATATCCAAAGAAGGCTTCCGTTTTTAAAACAGCTCAGAAATAGTGGTTAGTACAATAAAACATGTATATACATTCAATTACTATGAACATGCAACATGCAGAACTACATCCGAATTCAATGTATGGTACTCCTATCATTGAGTACCTTGACCTGTCTTTCTATTTTCGACAATGCATGAGCCATCACGTTTTCAAGACCTGCCTCATGCACAATTTTCAAATTGAGAGGATGTAACTGCAGTCTCTGCCTGAAAAGTCCAGCATTTTCTTTCTTAAATTTCCCCAACAAAATTCAATGGGTTTCAATCAGTGTATATGGTTGTCTCAGATGTGGCGCTGGTCATATAAACGCTGAAATGTCGTATTGCCAACACGAAGCTCAAAGTCTCTTTCTCAGTTTTCGAATATTTCAACCAAATAACGTTCACCTGCTGGAGAAATGCACAATAGATTGTTCTATCTTGACGTCATCTTCCTGCAAGAGCGCAGCACTAACACCCACATCACTTGCATTTATAGTCCCCTTAAAGGCTTTGTGTATTCAGGGGTGGCTGATACTGAGGCAGTGGTTAACACATTTTTCATGAGTGTAGCAGCCACACGACTAAAATTAGGCACGAACGTTCGACAAAATCCACTCAATCCCAGGAACTCTAGTAATGCTCCTTTTGTCAATGGTATTGGAAATTCCCCGATTACCTTCATGTTTACATCCCATGGCACCATTTATCTGCGTCCAGTAACATGACCCAGGAAAGTGACTTGTATTTTGGCAAATTCACGGGTTTTTTTAGGTTTATCACGAAGCCCGCCTTCCGAAGTTCATCGAACAAATCTCACAAGTGATGTAAATATTCTGTCCATGAGTGACTAAAAATCACCAGGTCATCAATGTACAACACATAGTTGGATAATATGGCAAGTTGTTGGTTAATCTCTAAAATGTGACTGACACATTTTTCATAATAAATGTAAATTTTTTGTCTCACATTTTCAACACAGTCTTCCAACCGCAGAAGTGAATCTGCATGAGTGTTTGTAACTGCACTGACTTTGCGATAATCCACACATAACCCTTAGCCACTATCTGATTTTGGCACCATGGCTTTGGGTGAGTTCCAGTCACTGTAACTCAATTCGATTATGCCATCTTGGAGAATGTGTTCAATCTCCTTCTGAACCTGTGCTAACTTTAGAAGTTTATGCCTATAAGGATGTTTCTTAATCGTAACAGCATCTCCTACATCTACATTGTGCACAATTAGATAAGTACATCCCAGGTAATTTCCGCATATCTCCCCACGTGATAATAATAACTTGTTCAGGTAATTCCAATTTTTCTCAGGAAGGTAACTCAATATTTTATCCAAATATTAGACAACTTTGTTATTGTCAAATTTAAGTTGAGGAATGTCCAGTTCAGAATCCTCTGAACTTGGCTCTTCATTCTTCATTGTTATCATTAAGACCGTCTCCTCTTGCTTTTCTTCCCTGTCAAAATACGTGTTGAGCATATTCATATAACACAGTATATGAGATATCTTTCTGTATGGAGTCCCTATCAAGTAGTTACCCCACTCAATTTCCTTTGCTTTTCCTAAACCTCCACTACACCTTGCTTTTCACAGTTCACCTATTATTGGAAATAACACTAATACGTTATCCCAGATAGCAAAATTGCAATTTTTGGATTTCCTATTCGCTTTCTGTTTCATAGCAAGCTGCATACTTTTAAATGCTGACGAGCCAATTCCCCTGCGCTATTATTCATTCCATAAAATTTGAGACCTAGTTCAAATATGTGGCCTTTGAATTCTGATTTATTAATTTCTCCTTAATCAATTTAAACGATCTTCTCTCTTGATTCCTAAAATCTAACTCAAATGGACGAAATTTCGTGGATTCATTTGATGCATCTCTGATCATAAAAAACACAAATGGCTTTTACTCTAATCATCTGGGTATTCCTGACCATAAGCCCTCAACATGGTCTTTAATGATTCATGTCACCTTTCCAGTGCTCCCTACGATTTTGGATAGTACGCAATAGATTTGAATCGCTTTATTCCTAAGTGGTCCTTAACTTCCTTGAATAGTTTGGTATGAATTGTGAACATTGATCTCACTGCATCTCTATTGCTAGTCCGCATCTTTTTTTTAAAAAAGACTAATTCCTCTATAATCCTTTTAGCTGTGATATTGCATCTAGAGATCTATTCGATACATCCATTCTTGTTAACAAATACTGATCCCCACTTTATTGTTTGATTAAGGGGCCTAAGCCAATCAATTAAGTCTCTTGTCAAAGATTCCTCAATTGCAGGAATGGTTATTAAAGATGAGGGATCATTGCCACCTGAGGATGGTGTCCATGCTGTTGCAGTGCAGGTGTGTAAAAATGTCTTTGTATTTCAGCCTGTGTTTTCGTCACTCAGAAATGACCTCCAGATGATCGCTCATACCCCACTCACAACACCTCCTTTCTTTACTGAATTGGCAATACGATTTGATGCATTGATGCCAATTTCTCATCTCCTTGAATATGTGATCGTCTCTATTTCCTCATTAGGACATCATTTTAAAGGTAATAACACTTAGGGATACATTCAGAATCCCAAGTGTAAATGCAATTTTTTAGTGCAATTGCTTTAAATTTTCATCTTTCTGCAGTACCTCAATTAGGTTAGCTGAGCAAAGAGAGAAATTTCATGATACCCTGCTTGCTCCTGTTTTGTCTCAACTATCTGATTGAATGAAGTGTCTGCTAATGCCACTTCAGTTTCCTTATCTTTACATTTTTGATCTCTCTTGTTTCAACTGGTGACACTGGGACCTTGTTACCCCACAACTAGAAAATATTACAGGATAAGACTCTTGCATTGCCTTAGATCCCTGTGTCTCTGCTGGCTTTTGAACCAGAGTACGTAGCACTTCTACGTGAAACAGCTAAATATTTCACAAAGACTAATCGTATTCCTGGAGCTGACAGTGTGTCCAACACTCCTAACACAATTTCTCCACACGCTTCTTGACACTCTACACTTGCTTTACATACTTTTGCACTTTCTGTCTCACCGTGAATTCCATTTTGCAGTATCTTTTCTGGAAATAGTCCTTCCGGAGCACACATCTCCTCATCTTTCAGCATCACAGATTGAGAGGATCCTGTGTCCCTTAATATCACATTTTGTTTACCTGCTACTTCTGGTCTATGCGAATAACCTCCGTAGTTACATTTTATAAGCAGGTCTGGCAGTTCCTCATTAAGCAACCTCCAATAAGCTTGCACACTCTGATGCAGCTTTATAGCTTCCACTGTGCTTTCTGTTACCGCTCCAAAAAAACTCCCAGGTTTATTCTGTTTTCTGGCATTTGTACTTTTTTTTCCCCCTGGCCCACCAAACAGAGTAAGTTCATGTGACCTAATTTATTGCAAAGACAACACCGGAGCCTTTCTAACTTCTTTGTCCTCTTCACGGGTTTCATTTTTTCCTGTGGTAAGTTGTTCTTATGATCTTCACTGTGATCTATCTTTCCCTTTCCACGTGAGGATTTCTCTTTGGCCCAATTTCTATCCCTCATGGACTTACATTGATTCTGGTAGCCAAACCGTGTTGTATGGATCAATTCATAATCATCAACCACTTCCGCTGCTACCCTAGCTGTTTTAACTCTCTGCTCTTCCAAATGAGTTTGCACTTTGTTGGGCAAGAATTTTTGAATTCCTCCAAATGATTTGTCTCTCAACAAGCATCGTAGATTTTCTTGATTTTTAAAGCTCTTATCCATCTATCAAAATTACTTTGCTTGATCCTTTCAATTTCAAAATAAGTTTGACTAGGTTCCCTCCTTAGATTCCTGAAACATTCTGATTTACAGGCTTCTGACTTACAGGTTATGAGATCAGAAGTGCAGAAGGAAGGGAGAGAATCCAATTTCAACGTTGTCACTGACTCAACTAACCCCAGACTGAACCGACCTGACCAACTAGACAGCTGGCCACGTCCTCTTGATAATACATTTTTCTTTATAAAGACTTGCAAGTTGTCTGCCTGAGGCATTATTGTTATGTATAAACAAAAGGACTCCAATAAACCTTTAGGAATTCAGACATATTGGTCATTTAGAACCTCTCTAAGTAAAATCACGAACAACATGACCTTGTAAAAGGGTCCGGCTTTGTGACAACAGCATTTCGCTTTGGACTGAATTCAATAAATGCAAGTTTCACTGTTATGAAGCCATAAAAGTGTATTAAAGTGTTTGTGAATTTATACCAAAAATGCTGAAGCGCATTGTGTGTTGAAGATGCAAAGTTGCCTTATTCGAACAATTAGAGGAATGCCGAGGCAAATCGACACTTCCTTTGCATGGTAAAGGCAAATATGCCCACTGCTAATCTACTAACAACATATGTATTATGTGTTTGGGGGTGGTGATAGGAGGTTCAGGCGGTTACAGCATTGCAAATGGACAACATAGCAGAAACACCTAGTCTGTGATAAGAAAACATCCATCATTCTCCCTCACAACTAACTTCACTCGAGCAATTGGTGACGGGAGATGTGACCAATAGCCAGTGATGCCAGCATTCAACCCAGTCCAGTTATTATTGTGATCTGAAGATACCACACTGAAAGGAGTTAACTGATCCACTTGTTCAGTGACTGTGAGTTAAGACAGTCTCCATGGATTCCAATTGTGACACTGGATGGTTTTCCTCTCCTACTAGTAAGGGGCCTCTTACAGCACTTTATCGCATAGTAGCAGCAGATGCATCACTTCTAACGCTAACAGGGATCCGCAGTTGCAGAAACAGGAAGAGGAGAGATAAACATCTAAGAATAGTTTGGAATGTTCCATTAATGGATCAGAATCTGACAACATTAGACTGGAATGCTGCAACAATGGACAGGAGTTTATCCTCCGGTCTTTTCTATCTTTTGTGGTATTGGTCAACATTACAAGATCGGTTAGAAGTCATATTGATGATTATCCAGGCGGGTTACTATCCCATGCTCGCTATTATTGGTGTTACTGGTAAGTCTTTCCATCTCTATCTATTTATTAATCCCATGAACCATGCTGAACTTCATTGCTATTTCTGTTACCTATATTTGACAAAGACGGAAACTATTGTCTTCAGTTTCAAATACAAATTGCACTCGTTACCATAAGCGTCTGAACCACCCAACACCCCAGTCCTCACAACCATCTGAGAACTAGACTGTACACCATCACAAATTATCTTTTGCCTTGAATTGATTTATTTATCTGTATTATCTCCATCACTAAACAGATCCGCTCACAGATCCGTAATATTTCCAGTCCCCAACCTGACGTCAGTGTGGATACCAAATAAATCATTATCTATGCCTTGGTAAAATTCAGACTTTTTGTATCCAGTTCTCTTCTAAGCACCCTGTCTGTTACAAATATGCCCATCAGAACCTTGTTCTTGTCTCTAAAGTAAATTTATGACAGGGTCAGTGTGTCAGAGAAGGAATGCCGCTTGACATGCAATTCAGAGGCGCAGATTACTACACTAAAGACACTGTTTCAAATCCTACCTCAGATTATGTCAGAACTTAAATTCAAATGACAGGAATTGGAAATAAGAGCTAATTTCACTAATATCAACAATAACAGCACCAGCTTTTTGTGGATAAGTTTATCTATTTCATTGATGCTCTTTGGTAATGAAATCTGGCATGATTACCTGGTCTGGCTTAAGACTGATGTCAGACCCAGAGCAATGAGCTTGGCTGTTTACTGCCTGAAGTAATGTCCTCACAAACGGACATTTAGAGGGATCAACAAATGCTGACTTTATCAGTGATGCAGACATCCTATGTCATAACAATTTTGAAATTGAAACGAAACAAAGAATGCTGCAAGAGATCAGAAACAAAAATAAATCGAGAAACTGCTGCAGAAACTGAGCAGACTTGGTACCCTTGGGTCGAGGGAAAAATAGAATTGAAATTTCGAGTCCACTGTCCATTCATCATAACTGAATACAGCTTGAAAATATTGTGATTGATGTTGGTGACAGGGATGTCTGCTATGAAGGGGAGAAGGAGGGAGGTAAATAGACAGAGAAAGAGAGAGATAAAAGAACATCTTCAGTAAAGGGGAGAAGGAGTGACTTGAATAGATAAAGAGAGGGAGAGAGAACAAGAAGCAAACAAAGGAATTGTTGACGATCAGCTGGAAAGGAAATTAAAAACTGAGATCTGTCTTATTTATTTTTCTTCTATTCCTACATTACTTAAAATCATGGCATGTCGGATATACACCAAAGTCACTGTTTAAAGTGAGCTTTGTCCCTTTGACTCTCTTCCCTGAGTGTCATTCGCTATCTTCCTTTATTCATTAGTGGAATGCTGGGTCAGTATTTAATTCCTTTTCCTCATTATCAATGAGAAAGTGTTGGTGAGCTGCCTTGCTGACCCATTGCTCTCCGTGGGCTGCAATAAGTCAGTGCTTAGGTTCGTGTGGTTTCATTTCTTTGAGACGTTGTAGTGAGTGATATAGCTGAGTGTCTGCCTTATCCATTTCAAAGGGCAATTGAGAGTCAATTGCATTGCTGGAGTCACATGGAATCCCGATCAGCTGAAGGTGGTAAATTTCATTCCTGAATGACATTAGAGTGCTAGGTATAATTTTCTGACAATTGACAATGGTTTCACAGCTTTATTTGATTTTATTGAATCCACGTTTCACCACTTGCCGTCGTGGGATTCAATTCTGGGGTGGGGAACAGCACATGGGTTCCTGGATTAATAATACCACAAAGACGTCACCTTCCCAGTATCTCCAACCATCGCCTTTGCAATAGTAATGTTGATGTAGGTGTGGCTATGATTGAAACACAGGTGTTCGCGAGGTTAAGGAATGAGTTTGCAACACATATCTTCCTTCTTAATTTTGTCTTTATTAGAAGATTAGAGGATTGGAGAAGCCCTGGCGAAAACTGAGCGGGTTGTCTTATATCATGAGTCACTAACAGAATTCAAACCAGGCAGCAAGTAATCAACATAGTGAATTGTATACTGTCCTTTATTGAAATATTATTCAAGGATACGAGTGAAGACACTTTCCTGCTGTCGTAGAATGTCGTTCAGAAAGTAATTGGGACACTATGTACAGATTCTTTCTCCTTTATAAGGATGATCACTTTGCCACAGAGAGGCAGTGTAAAGGAGTTTCACTGGACGAACCTTTGTGATGATGGTATCACGAATAGACTGTGAAAGAAAATATCTGTATCACTGCAAAAAAAAGATGATTGTATTAAAAATTGAGGGTTATGGATCAACACTCATTATTTTCAAAACGGAACATTGAGAGCGTTATCTAAAACATGTGTTTATCTGCGATACATGCTTTCACAACTGGGCAAATATATAGAAAGGAAACGATTTGAAGGACAGGGGAAATGTGTCGGGAAACGGGGTTAGCATGGATGGACATTTTGGTCAGCATGGACCAGTTTGGGCTGAACGACTTGTCTCCGTTCTGTCGCACTCTATGATACTATTCTTACCTGAGTGGGGCCTCATGTTTGTGAAGTGACAGCTCCAGGTTCTGAATGAAATCTCTCTGCCTCAATGTGCAGCTGGTGTGTGACCCTGTACTGAACGTCATGTTGTTCACAAATCTGTAAGTAGCCACACTCTGATAGAGTTCGCCATTAACACTAGCTTCTGACCCCCAAACAGAACACTAACCTGTCTTCTCAGCGATGGGAGATGCCTCTTTGAGACTTGACACAAACCATCAGCTGTCCCTCCACACTGTCAGCAAAACGTGGTTTCGTTAATGTAACACGTGTGTACTATTAGCAATGGAGGCAAGAGGAACAACATGGAGCAGCCTATCTGTGCAGTCTATGCTTCATTGATTTGTCATGTTGGAGCATCAATGACACCCTCCTTTGTGTTACAGTCTGCAGGGGCTGATTGGCCACTTCTCTTTATGCATGAGTGATTCGAGGGGCGGAATGTCCTCCTCCTGATTCCAGTGAAAAGGTTCATGGACATTATTAGGCGACCCTTGGTTCAAGCTTACCAATGCGATGTACTGTCTAGACTCCTTATCTTCCTCAGTAATAGGAGACAGGCAGGGGGCTGGAAGAACACAGCAAGTCACACAACATTGAGTTCTCCAATTTCAGGTTAACTTTCTTCTAATCCACCAACTCCCTTCCCAGCTCCTCCCCTCCCTTCCATTCCACTGATCAACCCTTTTCCGAGCTACCACCCAGATTCAGTCCTCCTATCGTCCAAACGAGTGGTACCTCTACACCTGTATCCACCTATCACCACCTCACCACTCTGCCTCCTCTTCTCCCGCCCTTCCCTTTATCTTTAGCTCCCTTACTGTCCCCGCAGTAATGAAGAAGGCTTATACCCAAGGCGTTGCCTTATCCATTTGCTGATGCAGCCTGGCTTGGTGTAATCTTCAGTCTCCTGCATGTTTAGTTTGGATTCCAACATGTGCAGATGTTCTTTTCAAAATACCTTCCTGTGTAGTTGACCGGAGAAAGCGAAGGGGCTGTGCTTCTTCTTACCAATAGTTTTGATGGGTTGAATGGCTTTCTCACATTCCTGTGAAACCAGCTTGAGGTGCTGCATGAACTTCCTTTTTTTTAATCATTGAAATGTGCTGGTTCTGATCGCACTGTTACATGAATGTTGCTGACACTTTCACAGCACTAGTTTGAATGCTGTCTGTTATTGATACTTTAGCACCTGTGGAGGAGACGCAATGTTCTGCACATTTTGTGATCTTCACTGCACATCCCCACTTCTGATCTTATGCTCGAGGGAAAGACATTGATGAATCAGCTGAAGGTGTTTGTGCCGAGAATGTTTCCTGAGGATCACCTACAGAGATATCCAGGGCCTGAGAGGATCGATCTCCACCAGCCAAATTGTGTTCTGAATGATCCAAATAGTGGGGATTTCAATCTTGTTTAGACTCCTTGACACCTAGATCAGTCAAATCCTGTCGTGATGTCAGGGCCAATCACACTGTCGTCATGCTCATATATTTTGTTCATGTCAATAGGCCAAGGCATATTTATGGGCAATGTTTCCTTCTCTCAGAGGATGATGACTGTTGGGGACACTGTATTCCAGACAGCTACATCACTGAAACGTTTGGGGGCGTGGGGTAGTGTTAATGGATTTTGACACGTTAGCGAGTTGAGGGCAACAAAGAATTGGGCATGAAAGATAAATTCTGGCCAAGAACAAATCAGCCATGGCCTTACTGAATTGAAGAGAGTAAAGTAGCCTGGTGTTATTCCGGTAAACTCCATTGCCTATTCCATTTCCTGCATTACTGACTTGAAGTAGCTGAATAGACTGATACTGTTGCTGCATGATCTAAACTGGGTGTACTTTTGTCGACTTGAGGGACTGATTAGTCTCCTCCTGTTACTGTATATCAGGCTCCATGGTCTGAAAAGGTTCATCTTGTTCTGGTGTAAATCCATATAGTACAGATCTACCACGATTGGAGAAAGTGAGCACTGCAGATGCTGGAAATCAGAGTCGAAAGGTGCAACATTGGAAAAGCGAGGCAGGTCATGCAACATCCGAGAAGCAGGACAATCGATGTTTTGGACATTCCTGAAATAGGCTTATGCCAGAAACGTCGATTCTTCTGCCCCTCCAATGCTGCCTGACAAGCTGCCCGTTTTCAGCACTACACGTTTCCACGCCTACCGGCACCCCTTGTCAAAATTCCTGTTCACGACATCAAAGAACTTTAAACAAATTCATCAGGCATGAATTTCCACTCATGCTTACTATTCGTAACCAAATCCTGTTTCCCAAATGTATCTCATCCCTCATAATCTTCTCAAGTATTTGCCTTCCACAGATGTTAAGCTTACTGGTCTACAGTTCCCAGGCTTTATTTTTCAGTCCGTCTTGAATAAGGTCCAACATTTCCAATCACCCAGTCTTCAGGGATCTCTTTTTTGGTAAATGATGATTACATTTACCAGCCAGGACCACCATAGCTCTTCTAGCCCCTTGCAGTGTTCTTGAATATATCTGGTAAGGACGATGAGATTTATTCAACTTCAAACATTCCAGTCCATCCTGTATCTCCTCCACTATAATATAGACTATCCCTAAGATACCATATTCAACTTCCCCCAATTCCCAAGTATTCATGTCTTTCTCCACGTTAAACACAGAGGAGAAATATATTTTGAAGGCATAACCCATCTCTTATGGTTACACATATACGTGCTCACTTTGGTCTTTAAGTGGTTCTATTCTCTCAGTAGTTAATGCTTTTCCTTTAATATATTTTAAGTACCACTTTCAATTCACCCTGATCTTCTGAGTCAAGGCTATCTCATAGCCCTTTATTGCCGTCCTGAATTCCTTCTTCAGTAAAGTCCTGTATCCCTTACATACCTCCAGGAGTTCCCCTGATCCCACATGCCTGGACTTGAGCCACACTTGCACATTTTTTTCAGATCACTGCCTCAATAATTCTCGTCATTCAGGGTTCCCCATTCCTGTCAACTTTCCTTTCACGCTCACAGGATCACATACTGTAAATTTTGAAATCTAACTGTCTCCTACTTGTCAGAGTTCCCTTTGCCTGCAAACAAACTTCTCCAATCAACCCTCCAAGCTCCTGTATAAATTCATCAAAATTCATCTTGCTACTATTTATAACTTGGACGTATGGAGCAGTTTCATCTTCCCTCTCCATAACCATTTGAAAATCAATAGAACTATTGTCACTGGTCGAAAAATGCTCACCCACTGTCACCTCCATCACCTGTCTTGCCCTGTTTCTTAAGAGTAGGTCAAATTTTGGCCCTTCCCGAATAGGAACGTCTATATACTACTTGAGGAAGCTTTCCTGACACACTTAATGGATTCCATTCCATAAAATCCCTAAAAGCTCTGGCAGACCCAGTCTGCACTATTAAAACTCATATTATGACAATCCCATTGTTCCTGAAAGTCTCCCCTCCCTCCCTGCATATTTGATCCACTAATTACCATTGACTATTTGGGGACCTATAGTACAAACCAAATAATATCACCATCTCCTTCTTATTTCTAATCTCCACCCACAAAGCCTCACTGATTGATCCTTTATATATATCATCTCTGATCACTGCTGTGATACTCGCCTTAATCAAAAATGTAACACCCCCTCCCCTCCTTCCCCCACCTCTGTCCCTCCTAAAGCTGTTTATCCTGGTACATTAAGCTGTCAGTCCTGTCCCTCCTTTAGCTATATTTCTGTAATGGCAAAATATCCCGGTCCCATGTACATATCCACACCCTGAGTTCATTAGCCTAACCGGTCAGCTCTTTTGTCTTGAAATAAATGTAATTTAATCCAGCATCCATTCCTTGCTCACTAAGGTATTCTAGCCTGAACTTTCTCTCTATGAACTGTTTCTGATTACTGCATCTCCTTCCAGCCTTACACGTTCCTCCCTGATCTAGAGGATAACTCCACGCCCCACCCCTCGCCAATCTAGTTTAAACTTTCCCGTGTAGCATGAGCAAAACTGGCTGCCAAGCTGTTGGTCCCTCCTCCACTGAATGTGTCACGTGTCCCTCTTGGACAGATCAACACTGTCACAGAAAAGATCACAATGATCTAAAAGTCTGAATACCTTCTCTCTGCATCAATTCTTTAGTCACATATTTATCTGTCATATTCTCCTAATCTTACCTTCTCTAGCTAATGACATTGGAATTAATCAGGAGATTACCACTGTTGAGGTCCTGGTTTTTAACTTTCCTCCAAGCTCTCTGTAATCTCTCTGTAGGAACCCATTCCTATATCTACCTGTGTCATTTGTGCCAACGTGCACAATGACTACTGGCTGATCACCTTCCCCCTTGAGAATGCTCTGCAGCCGCTCAAAGACATCCTGGACCCTGGCACCTGAGAGGCAACACACCATCCGGGTTTCCCGTTTGAGTCCACAGAAGCTCCGATCTGTCCCACTAACAATTGAATCCCCTATCTCTAAGACCCTGTTTATCTTTATCCTTTCCTGCTGCTCCCCCGAGCCAGTCGTAGTGCAACCAACCTGGCTTTCCCCTGAATGGTCATTTCCTGACACCCATCGCCCATCCCCCAAATACACACAAAATCAGTATCCAAAATGGTACACCTGTTTTTGAGAGGAATGGCCACAGGGGATTTCTGCACTCCCTGCCTACTCCCTTTGCTATTCCTGGTGGTCGCCCATCTACTCTCTGCCTGGAACACGACAGGAAGCAAGGAACGCCTGTTGGATTAAATTCTGTTTATTAAAATCAAACAGGGCTGACAGGTAAGGATGATGAAATTAGGTAGTAGATCCTTACATGCGACTGGGATATTGTAGTCTTCACAGAAACTTGTCTAAGCAAAGAACTTAGGTGTGACCACCTCACTAAAGCTCTTATCTATGAAGTGCTCCGTTTCTGGGTGATCCGAAGAGCAGCTAGCTCCAGCTCCCGAACACGATCTCCCAAGGAGCTGCACATGGTTGCACTGCCCACACGTGTAGTCATCAGGGATGGTGGAAATCTTCCGGAACTCCTACATCCTGCAGGAGGAACTTGCAACTGCCCTAACTGCCATCTCAGCAGCTGTCAGACTAGGGTTAATACGACTTTACCTGAGCTTACCTGTACTTTCTGGTGAGTGCTGCTCACCGAAAACTCTTGAACCAAAACATTGCTACCTACTCTGCTACTAACAGCACGCCAATAGACCTCTCCACATTTTGTTTTGGTTAGGGAAGGATGGAGACACTAGACTGATGTAGCATTTGAGCGTAATGCACTCCTTAACACCAGGCCCAACTTAGGCTTGGACGGTGTCTTGCTGAAGTCCTTCTTCTAGAAGTGTTGACTGCGCTGATGCAACTATTCACCCCGACAGTCAATGTGCGTTGTCGCAGACCTCTGGTCTTTTCTGTCTATTAGTACTGCATTTATCAATTCCTTGAATGAATTGATTGCTGTCCAAACTGTATCTCACTCCGGAGGGAGAGAGGTTTATGGTCCAGTGGATACAAACTATGACAAAATGTTTACCATTAGACAAATGAATGACAGTATACCCATCCGCTCGCTGAGGCTGTTTTTCCTTTCAATTAGCTTAGATTTATTCTGATAACCTTCCATTCCATTTTTATCCGTTTTCCCCATAACCCTTGTTTAAAAATCTGTCTATCTCAGCCTTGAAGATATTTAGTGATCCAGCCTGAAAAAACCTTCACAATTTTCTACAATTGTTTCCATCCCACTGGTGTGAGACTTGGTAGTCTTTAAACCAAAGGCATTTCTTCGAGCACTCTGTGTGGAAGTTGAACCTATATTAGATGTTGTCCTGTTGGATCACACCACCTCTGTTGCCAGAGGCAAAACAAAAAACAACACAAACTTGAAGGGCCTGCAATCTCCTCCCTCATCTTCTACATCAGTCTAAGATACAGTTTATCCACATCGAGGGATTTGTTCACTTTTTTATAATGCATCAACCTCCAATTCTTCCTCAGCTCCTGTGTCAATTTGCACACTGTCAGGAACAGACAGTGAATCCAGGAAATGATTCTCCAATGTGAAGACCAATATGTAGTAAGTGTTTGACATATTATCTGGATCTATGCACAGGTTGCCTCCTCGGTCCCTAATACTCCCTATTCTTCCTCTTGTTACCCTCTTGCCCTAAGTAAATCAATAAAATGTCTTTGGATTCTTGAAGATATCGCCCAGTAAAGTTTTTATCTCCCCTCCAAAGTCTGCCTCCCTCATCCAAATTATTTTTATTTTTCAAACCTTTAAATTTTGGTCTTTTCCTTAACAAGCTAAAGTACATGAGTCACGATCACTGGTCCGACAATGTTCTCCCAAACCTGCCTGCAACACCTGACTGGCTTCGTTCCCCACAGTGAGGCCCGGCACAGCCCCGCCCATTGTTGCATCTGCTACATGTTGATATCAGAAGCTCTCTGGAATAAATGTCAAGACATCCGTCCCCTCTTTTTACAAATTATCACTTCCCGAATAAATGGTTGGAATTGAAATGCCTGAATACAATGATCCTATTATTGTATTTACACACCTCAGTGAATTGGTTATATATCTGCTCCTGTATTTTCTTTTATCTGGGGGACTAAATATACTCGCAGCAATATGTCTGTCATCGTTTTGATCCTAACCTCAACCCACAAAGCGTCATTTGAATACTCTTCCAAGATATCATCCGTCCTTACTGTACTCATTGACGCCATAGCTAATAATGCAACACCACCTTCTCTTTTACCCCTCTCCTGTGCTGTGTTGCTGATAGTTCTTATACCATAGAATATTGAGTTGTCAGCCCTGAGCTCCATAAAACACATCTATGTGTTGGCAAAAATGTCCACTTCTCCATGTCACGTCGTTCCCTTGTCACATCTGTCGGTCCGATAATATTTCCAGCATTACGGTAAAGGACATCCAGCCTGGAATATAGCACCTGGAATGCTCAGTACCTCAGAGTTGTTCAGTTATTTACTGTTTGTTATCAAACTGCCCTTCCATGAACTAAAACTGTAACTCTAGGACTGAATGAATAATTGTTGAATTGTAATTTCTGTTTTAATTACTGTGTTAATGAAATGCAACGTTCCAGAACTGAAACGGTTAGCTCCACATACAATGAATTCCTGCTGATTAATTCCCTGCTCAGTGTGCAGAGGGGTCAGCCCTCAGTAATGGAGAAAGTGAGGTCTGCAGATGCTGGAGATCAGAGTCAAAAAGAGTGGCGCTGATAAAGCACAACAGGTAAGGCAGTATCGGCGGATTTGGAGAGTGAAAGCTTTGGGCGTAAGCCCTACATCAGGAAGATGTTGGTGTGTTCACATTTTTTTTCCATTATTTGATTCAAAGGCTATTTGGAATGTACTTGCTCAGGAAGGCAGCACTGTATATAGCCCTGAAATTAAAAAAAAACTGCCAATCAGTTGGTTGGACAGGGAGTAGACAAACTGTAGTGAAGTACAAACTGATAGAAGTGCAAACATGAAGATAGGTAAGTCCCCTGGACCAGACAGGAAGCACCTGAGGTTACCAGAGGAAGTGAGGGGAGAAATTGCTGCACCTTTGGCGATGATCTTTGCGTCACAACTGTCCACTGAAGTTTTGCCTGATGATTGGATGGTGGTGAAACTTATTCCCTTGTTCAGGAAAGGCAATAGGGATAATCAGTCAATCTTACTCCAGTCTTGGGCAAAGTATTCGAAAGGATTCTGAGAGACAGAATTTATGATTACTTGAAAAATTATAGCTTTATTAGAGAGAGACAGCATGGCTTTTTGAGGGGCAAGTCACGTCTCACACAACTTATTGAATTATTTCAGGATGGGTTCAAATACATGGATGAAGGTAGAGCAGTGGATGTGATGTACATGGATTTTAGTAAGGTGGTTTGTCAGTTACCTGAAGATCGACTCATTCAGAAGGTAAGGAGGCGTGGGATCCAGGGAAACAGGGAAGTCTGTCTGTGTGGATACAGAATTGTCAAGCCCGTAGAAGACTGAGGGTGGAAGAACATCAATGTATTGAGCCTGGAGCTTGGTGACCAGTGGTGTTCTGCAGGAATCGGTTCTGGGACTGCTGTTCTTTGTGATTTTTATTAATGACTTCGATGATAAAGTGAAAGGGTGCTTTAGTAAGTTTTACAATGTAACAAAGATTGTTGCAGTTATGGATAGTGTGGAGGGCAGTTGTAGGTTGTATTTGGACATTGGAAGGAAGCAGAACTGGCTGGTAAATGACAGATGGAGTTCAACCTGTATAAGTGTGAAGTGATTCGTTTTGGAAGGTCGAATTTGAATGCACTATACAGGGATAAAGGCAGGATTATTGGTAGTGTAGAGGACCATAAGGATCGTGTGGTTCATGTCATAGGTCGCACAAAGTTGTCAACCAAGTTAATAAGGTTATTAAGATTTATGGTGTTTTCATTAGCCAGGGATTGAGTTTAAAAGCCACAAGATTATGTTGCAGCACCAAAAGGTTCCGGTGAGACAACACTTAGAATATTGTGTTCAGTTCTAGTTGTGTCATTACTGGAAAGACTTTGAGGCTTCGGAGAGGGTGCCGAGGAGATTTACCAAGATGCTGCCTAGACTGGAGGAGATGTCTTACAAAGTAAAGATGGGGGAGCTAGGGCCTTTCTCCTTGGAGAAATGAAGAATGGGGCGTGACATGATAGAAGTGATCAAAATGAAGAGAGGCATAGATAAAATGGGTAGCCAGAGATTTTCTCACAAGGTGGAACAGGCTACCTCGAGCGGGCATAATTTTAAGGTGATTGGAAGAATGGTTGGGGAGATGTCAGAGGTAGGTTCTTTACACAGAGAGTGGTGGGTGCTTGGAATGCACTGCCAACAGCAGTAGAAGAGTCAGCTACATTACGGATATTTAAGTGATAATTGGATAGACGCAAGAATGAAAGGACAATGAAGGGTATTTCAGTTAGTCTGATCTTCGAGTAGGATAAAAGGTCGGCAAGACATCAAAGGTCGAAGAGTCTGCAATGCGCTATACTGTTTGTGTTTTATGTTTCACCCAGCCTGTGGATTCTTATCAATTGTTGAATGTGTGAGGGAGAGATGTGTGTGAGGTCAGGAAGCTGGGGAGGGGCGTTAGCCCAAAACCTCCAGTTATGCTATTCATTGTTATATTCACCTGAATGCCATTGCAGTATGTGTGGTGTCCTACACCAGGCAGGCTCCGCCAATTTCAGTTATTAGCGTGATTCTTGATTTGTCATTTGCTGCTATTTTCTTCAGATACAATCTGTTGGGTGACCCATTTATTAATCAGATGTTTGCTACGTTGCGTGAATTGGACAAAAACAAACCATCAACTATGATTATTTGACTGAAGTATAATCTCTGAAAAGAATTAGATTGATTCTACATTTATGGAACTAAAATATAAACTGTCAACATTTTCTAACACAGAAATAAAGAATGTACATTTTATTTTGTATCGATCAAACAACATGGGTGTAACTCTTTTGGTGATCGGAAATACATACACCATGTCAGGATTCAAAACAATGCATTGTCACTCCAACATTTTGAAAGTGGTTAGCTTCTGAATGATTACATGTTCAGGGTGAGCAAATGATTGAACAATCAAATTGAATTAGCGTTCTTACACATTTAAATATAATCAGTCTGTTTAATTTCTCTCTGAAATGTACGAGCTTCAGCTATCTGTCAGTGAATTAGAAATGGCTATAATTCAACATGCGCTGTGAATATTAAACTAAATAAATGATTCGTGCTGTCAAATTTTAGTGAAAAATAATTTGAAAACTTTTATTTTTTAGAAATAATGCTATTTTATGCAGACAGTGAACAAAAAAGATGAATGTATTATCGTGTGAGTGAAAAGTCAAACCGTTTCAAAGAGATTAGTGCCAAAGCAATGACAGATTTGTTTGAGAAATTGGAATACAACATTTCAAATATTCATATTCAGAGGAATAATTGCACTATCAAATGAAGGTGGCCTTGCAATACTTGCATTTAAAATACTTATGCTGCACTACATAATCAGATATTCACGAGCATTTTCATGGGAAATAATCGGATACTGACTTTTATTCGCATCAGACACATGATAGAGTGAAAAACTTTAAATTACAGGAGGAGGTCATAGGCCACTGTGTGTGCATCAGCTCCAGGAATGTGTCCCAAGCCCCTCCCATTTGCAAGCCCTATTTCTACAGCCTGTTCAATTCACATTTTCGAATACATACCCAGTTGGAGTCATGGAGATGTACAGAATGGAAACAGACCCCTCGGTCCAACCCGTCCATGCCGACCAGATATCCCAACCCAATCGAGTCCCACCTGCCAGCACCCGGCCCATATCTATCCAAACCCTTCCTATTCATATACCCATCCAAATGCCTCTAAAGTTGCATTTGTACCAGCCTTCAGCACATCCTCTGTCAGCTCATTCCATACACGTACCACCCTCTGCGTGAAAACGTTGCCCCTTAGGTCTCTTTTATTTCTTGCCCCTCTCACCCTAAACCAATGTCTTCTATTTCTGGTCTCCGCGACCCCAGGGAAAAAATACTTTGACTACTTATCCTCTCCATGCCCCTCATAATTTTGTAAACCTCTATAAGGTCACCCCGCAACCTTTGACTATCTAGGGAAAACAGCCCCAGCCTGTTCAGCCTCTCCCTGTAGCTCAGATCCTCCAACTCTGGCAACATCCTTGTAAATCTTTTCTGAACCATTTCAAATTCCACAACATCTTTCCGATATGAAGGAGACCAGAATTACATGCAATATTCCAACAGCGGCCTAACCCCTGCCCTGTACAGCTGCAACAGGACCTCTTAACTGCTGTACTTAATACACTGACCAATAAAGGAAAGCATACCAAACATCTTCTTCACAATGTTATCTACCTGCGACTCCACTTTCCAGGAGGTATGAACCTGCACTCCAAGGTCTCTTTGTTCAGAAACGCTCCTGAGGACCTTACAATTAAATGTATAAGTCCTGCTAAAATTTGCTTTCCCAAAATGCAGCATCTCGCATTTATCTGAATTAAACTCCATCTGTCACCTCTCAGCACGTATGCCCATCTGTTGTAATCAGAGGCAACCCGTTTCACTGTTCACGACACCTCAAAATTTGGTGTCATCTGCCAACTTACTAACTGTACCTCTTATGCCCTCATCCAAATCATTTATGTAAATTACAAAAAGTAGATGGCTTAGCACCGACGCTTGTGGCACACCACTGATCACAGGCCTCCAGTGTGAAAAATAATCTTCCACAACCATTCTCTGTCTTCAACCTTTGAGCCAGTTCTGTATCCAAATGGCTAGTTTTCCATGTATTCTGTGAGATATAACCTTGCTAATCAGTATCCCATGGGGAACCTTGTTGGACATCTTACTGAAGTCCATATGGATCACATCTACTGCTCTGCCCCCATCCATCTTTTTTATTACTTCTTCAAAAAACTCAATCAAATTTGTGAGACATGGTATACCACGCACAAAGGCATGTTGACTATCCAGAATCCGTCCTTGCCTTTTCAAATATATGTCCCTCAGGATTCCCTCCAACAACCTGCCTATCACAGTGGGCAGGGTCGTCCACAACTTTTCCAGGCAATCCATTCCAAATCCTAACAACTCTCTCAATAAAGAAGGTTTTCCTTATCTCAGTCCTAGCTCTTTTGCTGACAATCTCAAAATTAGAACACCTTGCTGCTGTAATGCCAACTAACGGAAAACAGTATTCCTGTTTTAGTCTATAATATTTTTCATACTTTTGAGCACCGCCATAAGTTCACATATTTCTCTGTTCTGCTCAAAGAAGAATAAGCCTTGCAAGAACTATAACAAACACTACATCAGAAAAACAGACAGAAAACTAGCCACTTGGATACATAAACAACAACTAGCCAGAAAAAAAAGGCATGACCACTGTCACTAGTATCCTTACATGCAGATGAGGAAGTATACCATATCGACTGGGTCTGCACATCCAACTAGGACAAGCCAAACAGAAATACGCACGAGAATCCAACATGAACTCTATGAACAAATACATCTAACACTCTCTGAGAAAAAGTACCAGACATAAAATCACCAATACTGGAAATTACATCACTGACTCAAGGAAACATAAACACATAAATAACAAATGGGGCATAACACCAGCACTTCAACAGAGGCTCATTGAACATGATCCCAGTGTAGTGATGAACTATTTGAAAATGAACTCTCCAGCTCAGCGAGCAAATTGCCATGCAGAATAAACACAATTCCTCTCATCCTCTCTTTAACAAAATCCTTCATTTCCGTTATCATTATGATCAATTCAAGGTTATTTGTATTCTTCTGCGAAGGAATGTGGTGTCTGTCGGTCTGTCTTCTGAAAGTGTGTGTGTGGGGGGGCGGGGCGGGTGCGAGAGACAGAGAGAGCGAGAGAGAGATAAAGAGAGAAAACAATCCTCTGTAATCTCTGGATGACTTCCCGCGCCATGTGGAAAAGAGGGAAGGATGAGGAAGACAGTGTAGCTTAACATGTTGTTAACAAGCTCGTAGAGGGGTGAGGTTTTCAGATTGTTGGATCATTGGGATCTCTTCCAGAACAGGTGGGGACCTGTACAAAAAAGGCAGGTTGTATCTTAACAGGACGAGCATCAACATCTTTGTGGGGAGGTTTGCTCGTGCAAGTCAGAGGGATTTGAATAAACCTGGAGAGTGAGAACCAAAGCAGCAGATCAGGAACTGAGTAGTAGGTCGAGGTGAATAGGACATCAGGCACAGCCAGTCTAATCACCATGCCCGGTGAAGGAATCAAATCAGCCCAAAATGTGAGTTGAGAGTTGGAATAAATTATTGAGTTGAGGCGCAGGTTTTTCAGGGATTAATAAATAAGGATGGAGAGTGTGGGGGACGTGAGGGAGTGAGATGTGTGAGATCAGGTAGACAGTCCACAAGAAAATTTTGAAGAGAAAAGAGGTTGGGATGTGGAATTCTGTGATTAACAACAGGCAGAAAAAAAAATAGTAGAACTTGCTGCTTGTCAAAGTGAATACTGGGAAGTAATTTATTATGCTTCAGAGAAATAACAACCTTATTGGTTGAGGTCTGTATTATAATGGAGGAAAAGATATGTTCAAATTATGGCTGTGACGATAATAATGGTGGCAAACAGCTGGAATAATATCAGTGCTGTTGTTGGGTAATGCTTGCACTCAGCATATGAATTTCTCTGGCTATTCCCATAGTTGGCTGGTCTGCCTTTGATTGAGTAAATGCTGATGCTGCATGAGATGCTGCTGGTTTGTAATGTAGCCACTTACTGAGTACGGTCAAAGGAACAAAGTAGCAACTGCCATTGCTTATTGTTTCAGAATATATCAGAGTGTTCATGGGTGCCACTGCCAAAAATCATGCAATGATAAACAGGCCCATCACGTCTGTGCCAGCAAGTGCATATCCAAAGGCTTTTGGATATGCACGTTTGTGAGGTGACCTGCCTCAACCACCATCCTAGACAATGCATTCCAGATTCATACCACAATCTCAGTTTGAAACACATTCCACACATCTTCTCTCAATCACCTGACTTTCACTTTAAAGGTGTGTCCCTTTGTTTTTGATCCTTTGACTAAGGAAAACAGCTGTTGTCTGTTCATCCTCTCCATACCCCCTATGCTCTTGCACATCTGTACCAGGTTCCCTCCTCAACCTTCTCTGCTGCAAAGAAAACACAAGCAAATTTAGCCCTCCTCTTTCATACTCAGTTTTGAGTACTCACTTGTCTTGTTACTTCTAACTTGCATTTTCCTAATTTATCGGTGTTAAATTTCATCAGGCCATTGATCTGGCTATCCGAATAATCTGTTTGTATCCTCCTGTTGCCTGACACTTTCCTCCTGACTGTGATCCACCTAGCTCATCTTTGTGTCATCCACAACATTGGTCATCATTCCACTGCTCCCCACCTTCCACATTCTCACAATCGTCATTTCTGAATATCACAAACAAACCGTGATTTCCTTCCTGTTCTCCAAATGTTATTCAAAGAATGATTTGACAATTCCAGTCTCTTGCTTTTCCAATTGTGGTGGATTTATGAGTGATGTAGTTAACACATTTTATGAGGAAGCCACAAATATAATTTTCGACACAGAATTGAATTCGCCTTTTGCACTCTGCCTCTCTGCATGTTTTATTTATAGACCTTGTAAATAATTTAGGATGAACTAGGGTTTGGCACCTTGCCCTGGAACATTAGCATTTTGCGTGGCACTGTTGTTTTTAACATTCCCTGCAATAGACAGAGTTGAAGAAATTTGTCGCCTCCAGGATGGACGTAGACTCATTCATTGTTTGTTTAAATCAGCGAGTGAGATGAGGATAAATATTCAACTAAATTCTATATAACGGGCAAACTGCAAAAGATCAAATCATATTCTCATGTCCACCTTGAATTGAAAAGAAACACATACTGTAAAAAAAATGCATCGACGATTTCTTGATCCAGCTACTTCAGTACCCTGAAATGTAGACCATAAGGCTCCAGGTCCTTATCAGTCTTGAGACCTAACAGTCTCTCCAACACCAACAGTTCAGTTCCTTCAGCCACTGCTACCTCTGGGAGATTTCTTGTGTCTTCTCCAGTGAACACAGATCTGAAGTACCAATTCAACTCTTCTGGCATTTCTTTGTTCCCCGTATTCCATTCCCCTGTTTCTGTCTTCAAGGGCCCAATTTTAATCTTAGCCATTTTTTCCCCCTTTCACATTCCTAAAAAGAAGCTTTTACTGTCCTCCTTTATATTTTTGGCCAATTTACCTTCGTACCTCATTTATTTTTTCTCTGCGTATTTCCTTCTTAGTAATCCCCTGTTCTTAAAAAAACTTCCCAGTGCTCCGTTTCCCCACTCATCTTTGTTATGTTATACTTTTTTCTCTTTTGACTTTATATGTTTCTTAACTCCCCTCATCAGCCACGACCACCCCTGCCTACTTATAGGATCTTTCTTCCTTTTTGGAATGAACTGATCTTACATCTTCTGCATTATACCCAGAAATATTTGCCACTGTTCCTCCGCTGTCATCCCTGCTAATGTATTGCACTTTGGCCAACTCCTCCCTCATAGCTCCATAGTTTCCTTTATTCAACTGAAATATGTCAACCGAAATTCAACTACCGATTGCACCCTCTCCCTTTCAAATTGCAGATTGAAGCTATTTGTATTATGGTCAGTACCTCCTAATGGCCCCTTCACTTCGAGTTACCTGATCAATTTTGTTTTTTTGCACAATACCAGATCCAGAATTGCCTTCTCCCTGGTAGGCTCCAGCACCATCTCGACACATTCCACAAAGTCTCTCTCTTGAGGTCCATTACCATCCTGATTCTCCCAGTCTACCTGCATGTTGAAATCCCCCATAACAACTGTAGTAACATTTTTGTGACAGACTACTTTCAGCTCCTGATCCAACTTACACCCTACGACTATATTATTGTTTGAGGGCCTGTCGATAACTCCCAAGAGGGTCTTTCTACCCTTAGAATTTCTCAGCTCTATCCATACTGACTCTACATCCCCTGATTCTAGGACACCGGGCAAGCGGATGAATACTATCCCTTACCAACAGGGTCACCCCAACTCCTCTGCCCGTCAGTTTGTCCTTACGATAGCACGTACAGCCTTGAATATTCATTTTCAAGGCCTTGTCCACTTGAAGCCACGTCTCAGTTATCCCCACAATATCGTAGCTGACAATTTCCAAAAGAGCCTCAACCACTGACATTTAGACAGTAATCCTCCATTCTCGTCTCTTCTGTTAGAGGAAACGTCTTGTTTCAATAAATTGGCCTCTTCCTCTCCTAAACACAAACTGGCAATAGCCTAGACTATCCAAATTCCCTGTGTATGTCAAGTCATTTATTAGGTATTATTCTGGTAAGTATTCTCCGAACTGCCACCAATGTATTTACTTCCTTCCATAAAAAGGGTGACCGATAACAATTAGAGCATTCCATATACAAGCTCAACAGTGCTCTCTACTTTTGTGTTTAAATTCCCCCACGATAAAATAAAAACATCTATTCACTTTCCTAATTACGTACTGCTAGCATTTTGTGATTCAGGTAATGTTACACTCTAATCCCACTGCATCTCAGAACTTTGGAATCTCCCTCTATTAAAAAATATTTTTCTTGCAGTCAAAATGGACAACTTCACATTCATCCACGTAAAGCTCTATTTGACAGGTCTTTGACTACTCACTTAACCTATATTTCGTTATAGCATCCTAATGTCCTCTGAGGTTTTTTTAACCTTTCTGCCTTGACAGTTTTCTATTCATTCCTTCGTAAGTCATGGACTGTCAGTCGATACTTGGAAAATTTGAGCAGATACAGATTTGTTATAAATGGCTGCTCAAGCTATATTAACCTAATCATTCTGAGCTCTGGTTAATTATCAGTTCCAAACAAACACCAAAGTTAACGCGAACATTCATGTAAAATAGGCTGAACGCCTGAGTCTAATTAGAGAATACCAAATTAACAATAGCATTCTCGTCAGACTCTCTCTCTCTCTCACACACACACACACACAGTCTCACACACACACACACACACACACAACCGCACGCACATTAGATTAGATTACTTACAGAGAGGAAACAGGCCCTTCGGCCAAACAAGTCTACACCGACCCGCCGAAGCGCAACCCACCCATAACCCTACATTTACCCCTTACCTAACACTACGGGCAATTTAGCATGGCCAATTCACCTGACCCGCACATCTTTGGACTGTGGGAGGAAACCGGAGCACCCGGAGGAAACCCACGCAGACACAGGGAGAACGTGCAACCTCCACACAGTCAGTCGCCTGAGTCGGGAATTGAATCCGGGTCTCAGGCGCTGTGGGGCAGCAGTGCTAACCACTGTGCCACCGTGCCGCCCATTAAGGATCATGGATAAGTGAAAATCTTGAAATGTAAGATGTCTGTAAAAAGCAATTGGATACTATAAACTTCCACTGTACTATTACAACCTTTTAGCCAAACTACAATGGTTGATTCAGACCCGTGGCCTGTGCTTCTTGCTTAGGAACGTGGCTGACGTTCCTGACTCTTACACTGGCAAGAAGTATTTCTAGCAGCAGCTCCTTCTTCACCACATGACGACTCTGGAGCTGTGGTTGGAAGCACTGTAAAGAATCCGCAACGCTGAGGAGGTCATGGATAGCACGTTTAGTGAACTGGTCACACTGCAGTTTAGAATTACTGAGGGAGACCGTGAATGGGTGACCATAAGGCAGAAAATGAGTAGGAAGGCAGTGCAGGTGTACCCTGCGGTAATCTCTCTCCAAAAACAGTATACCGTTTTAGGTACAATTGGGGTAGATAGCTCACCAGGGGAGGAGAGCAGTTGCCAGGATCATGGCATCGTGGGAGGCGCTGCTGTTCAGAAGGGCGGAAAAATGACTCATAGGACCATTGTCACAGGAGATTCTGTTGTAAGGGGAGAAGATAGGCAGTTCTTCGGCCAAAAACAGGACTCCTGGATGGTACCTTGCCTACCAGGTACTCAGGTCAAGCATGTCACGGATCGGCTGCAGAGCATCCTAAAAGAGGAGGGTGAACAGCCAGTTGTCTTGGTGCATATCGGCACCAACGATATAAGTAGAAAACGAGATGAAGTCCTCAAAGAAAAATTCAGGGAGCTAGGAGAGAAGTTAAAGATGAGGACTTCAAAGGTAGTGATCTTGGGATTACTAATAGTGCCACGTGCTAGCCAGCATAGAAATGAAAAAAAAAATAGGCAGGATGAACACATGGCTTGAAAAATGGTGTATGAGGAAGAGGCTCAATTGGTTGGACATTGGGACCGGTTCTGGGGCAGGTGGGGCTATTACAAAATGGAAGGTATACACTGAAACATTCTGGAACCAATGTTCTTGGGTTTTTTTTTGCTACTGCTATTGTGAATATTTAAAATGATGTGGCAGGGAACTGGGAACCAGAAGAGAAAATAAGTAGGCAATGATGTGGAGACTGGAGACAATAAGAATTATGAAGATAGCATTCATAAATGGAAGAGGAGTCAGAGAGTAGATGGACTCAAAAACCTGGTAGCCTGAAACGTATCTACTTTAATGCAAGGAGTATAGTGTGTAAGGCAGATGAGCTTAGGGCTTGGATTGCTGCTTGTGAGTATGACATTATTGCAATCGCAGAGACTTAGTTGAAGGAAGGGCATGAAGATTGGCATTTAAATGTTCCAGGTTATACACGCTTCAGACAGGATAGGGAGGGAAGTAAAAGGGAGGGGTGGAGTTGCATTGCTGGTCAAGGACGATATCGCGGCTGTGCTAAAGGAGCACACTATGGTGGTCTTCGGTTGTGTGGCATTATAGGTGGAGCAGAGAAATTAGAAGGTTGCAGTTACACTGTTGGGGCTGTATTACAGGCCTCCTAACAGTGAGCATGTGGTAGAAGAGCAAATAGGTAAACAAATTATGGAAAGATGTAGAGAAGAATAGAACAGGCCCTGGAAGAATATCAGAAGAGTAGGACAAGACTTAAACGAGGAATCAAGCGGGCTTAAACGATTTATGAAATAGCGTTAGCCAGCAGAATTATGAGAATCCCAAAGCATTTTAATCTTATATAAGAAACAAGAGAGTAACTAGAGAAGGGACTGGTTCAATAAAGGATAATGAAGGAAGGCTCTGTGTTGATCCTGAGCGAATGTGTGAGATTCTGAATGATTACTTTGCGTCAGTGTTCACTGAGGAGAGGAACATGATGAATGTTAAGATTAGAGATAGAAGTTTGATTAGTCTGGATCACGTTGACATAAGTAGCAAAGATGTGTTGGGTAGGATCGGCGTTATTAAAGTGGACAAATCCCCTTATCCGGATGGGATCTATCCAAGGATGCTTAGTGCAGCGAGAGAGGAAATAGGTGGGACGCTGACAGATATCTTTATGGAATCCTTAAATGCAGATGAGGTGCCAGAAAACTGGGGGGGGGGGGGGGGGGTGGTGGGGGGAGGGTATCTTTTGTTGTTCCCCCTGTACAGGAAGAATAGTAGGGATATTCTGGGTAACCAAGGACGAATGAGCCTGACGTCAGTGGTGGGAAAGTTGTTGGAGAAAGTGCTGAGGGATAGGATCTACGTCTATTTAGAAAATGATGTGTGTATCAGTGATAGACAAAATGGTTTTGT
This sequence comes from Hemiscyllium ocellatum, assembly GCF_020745735.1. Lineage (NCBI taxonomy): Eukaryota > Metazoa > Chordata > Chondrichthyes > Orectolobiformes > Hemiscylliidae > Hemiscyllium > Hemiscyllium ocellatum. The sequence continues at coordinate 39,091,383 of NC_083433.1, forward strand.
GTGAGGGAGATAGTGCCTGACCAACTTAATTGAGTTCTTTCAGGAAGTGAGCAAGTTGATAGTGAAGGAAGGGCTGTCGATGGTATATACATGGACTTTAGTAAGGCGTTTGATAAGCTTCCCCATGGTAGACTAATGGAGAAATTGAAGTCATATGGTGTGCAGGGTGTTCTAGTGAGGGAGATAAAAAAAACTGACTGAGAAACAGGAGACAGAGAGTACTAGTTGAAGGGAGTTTCTCGAAATAGAGAATGGTGACCAGTGGTGATCCACAGCGTATCAGTATTGGGGCCACTGTTATTTGTAATATATATAAATGATCTGGAAAAGGGCACTGTTGGTATGATTAGCAAGTTTACAGATGACATGAAGATTGGTGGAGTAGCAGAAAGTATAGGGGACTGTCAGAGAATATAGGAGGATATAGATGCACTGGAGATTTGAGCAGAAAAGTGGCAGATGGTTTTCAATGCAGACAAATGGAAGGTGATGCATTTAGGCAAGCCTAATTCTAGAGCGAATTATAGAATGAACGGAAGAGCCTTTGGAAAAATTGTTGGGCAGAGAAATCTGGGAGTGAAAGTCCATTGTACCCTGAAGGTTGCTGTACAGGTGGATAGAGTAGTCAAGAAGGCATATGGTTTGCTTGCCTTCATTGGATGGCGTATTGAGTATAAGAGCTGCCAAGACATGTTAACATTGTACAAGACATTGGTTCAGCTGTATTTAGAATATTGTGTACAGTTCTGGTCACCACATTGCCAAAAGGATAGGGACACATTTAGAGGGTGCAGAGACGGTTTACGAGAATGTTGCCTGGAATGGAAGGTGCTAGTTATGAAAAAATGTTTAATAGGTTAGGTTTATTTTCATTGGGCGGGGGGGGGGGGGCGGTCTGATTGAGGTTTACAAGGTCATCAAGGGTATAGGCATGGTAGATAGAGACAAGCTTTTTCCCAGGGTGAAGGATTCAATGATGATAGGTCACGCTTTTGAGATGAGAGGTGGAAAGTTTAAGGGGGATACGCTTGGCAAGTACTTCACACAGAAGAGTAGTGGCCGTTTGGAATGCGTTTCCAGCAGAGTTGGCAGAGGCAGGCACGGTAGATTCATTTAAGATGTGCCTGGACAGATGCATGAGTATGTGGGAAGGAAAACGATACAAATGCTTCGGAATTGACCGATGGGTTTAGACAGTACATTTGGATCGGCTCAGGCTTGGAGAGCCAAAGGACATTTTCCTGGGCTGTAAAGTTTCTTTGCTCTTTTTTGTTAACATATACTTTCCTTTTTCATGCTGTATTTATTAGAAGGTGCGAGGTTGGGAAATGTTTTGGCAAAAAGGACAGGAATGAAACAGAAACGTCATCAACAAAATTCATGCAGGGCATCCATTAATCAGGACAGGAAATGAAATTTTAGCCTTTACTACACAATGAATCATGTGTAGAAGTTGTGGAGTGTTGTTGAGGCAGTATTTGGGCTATTGTGGAAAGACTTTCTGACCTTGATAAATCGCTGATTTCCTTGTCACAGAGGCTGTGCAAAGCTGTTTTATCAGAATAATTACTGGGATAATGGTAATATGAAGAGAGTGTGAAGGAAATGGATGTTTATTTGTAGGAAGGTGAGAGAATAAGAGTTGACTGCATTCAAACTTGGACATTATGGACGAACACACAATATGCCCAGAGAAATACATTGCTGGCATAAGAAATTACATTTTCCCTATGATACGGGCTTCTTTGTAATTTTTGTACCTCTGTGAAGCTCCTATGTTGGTTGGGAGAGAGCTTCAGGCTCTGAATGAACTCCCATTGCCTGAATGTGCAGTTGGTATGTGACTCTGCACTGAAAGTCACATTGTTCACAAATCTGTCAGCAGCTGCAATACCTAACTCTTGAAAATTTTAGCCGTTCCCAACAGCTGCTGATCTCCATAGGGAATTTCAGTCTACCTTCTCGGAGATGTCCTCCCTCCTCACCGTCAACAAACCATATTAATGTATCCATTATGTAACATTAGCAGTGGAGCCAGGAGGAACGACATGGATCAGTCTATCCGTGCAGTCTCTGTTTCATTGGTTTGTCATGTTTGGTCGGAGATACCACCCTCCTATTTCTGTACAAGGGGCTTGAGGGGATGAACGGCGACCTGCTGATGTCATGGGACACGCTCAATAACCTGACTGGGCAAACCGTAGTTCCTGTTTAGCAGCTCATGTGTTTGACTGGGCTCCTTGTCTTCCTGTGTAATAGTCAGGAAAGAATGAATGGGCGATCCCTATTCATATCCAATAGCATTGATGGGTGGAATGACCACCTCATATTCCTGTGAAATGTGCTTGAGGTCTGAATGTGCGCCTCCCTATACTGTGGTAATGCAGAGTTTCCAGCAGCACTGTCACATGAATGTTACTGACACTCTAACAGCATAAGCCTGAATGCTGGCCAGGTCTAACTGCACATGGACTCAGACTGATTCAGGAGCTGAGGGGGACAAGTTGTTTGAACATTGTGTGGTCTTCAGTCACCATCTCCACTTCTGAGCTTCTGATGGGTGGAAAACCACTGAGGGGCAACTGGGGATGCTTATGCTGTGGATCTCCCGAGACTGAGGTCGTACATGTCGAAGAACCACACACATCTACTTTGTGCTGAATCATTCCAACCGGTGTGGAGGTTACCCCGATTTCCATGAAGTTCCATTTTCTTCAGATGCCTTGATACCCTCCTCAGTTAAACCCTGCCTTGTTGTCACGGTCAGTCACTCTTAACTGGTTTTTATATATTTTGTTGATGTCAACAGGTCACTGTGTATGTATGTGGTGTGATTTTTTCTCACAGAGGGGAGTGACTATCAGGACGTCTCTATTCCACAGAGGAAGGGGGGATAGATCAAGGAGATCGTTGGAAGACAGGGATGGATGGATGTTTGACATGGCAGGCACTGCGGGAGTTGGGACTACAGCAGATCAGCCACGATATTATTGAAGAGAGATGCAGACTGTAGGGGTTAAATTACGTTCTCCTGCTTCTGATGTTCTTGCATTCTGTTATTGGAATGTTCATCGTTGTTATTTTCCTGGATGTTCTGTGAAGGAATTTTGCAGTAAAAGAGGCCGGAGGATTTTGTGAGCAATATCTCGGTACAGTATGGGGCCATTAGAACATAGAACATAGAAAAATACAGCGCGGTACAGACCCTTCGGCCCTCGATGTTGCGCCAACCGAAGCCTACCTAACCTACACTAGCCCAATAATCTCCATGTGCTTATCCAATGCCCGCTTAAATGACTATAAAGAGGGCGAGTCCACCACTGCTACTGGCAGGGCATTCCATGAACTCACAACCCACTGAGTAAAGAAGCTACCCCTAATATCTGTCCTATACCAACCTCCCCTTAATTTAAATCTATGTCCCCATTATTCACTTTGAATCTAGGTCTACAACATGACAAATAAATGGAGCCGGGGAACTTCGGTAAAGAGAGAGGAGGGGATTATTTCACAGTAACACCGACTCTTTTTCCCAAGTATGTTTGCCAATCCACAGCAAATCAGTCAGGGGCTGAATGGTCTCCTCTGTTTCTGTGCACCAGGTAGTAGGGGCAAGTAGTCTCCAACTGCTCTTGTATAGCAGATTGAGAGTCTGAATGGAGTGGGGCAAAGTAGAACTAAGGAACAGGAATGAGTCCCTGCCCACCCAGGCACTAAGATTATGGATTATCAGATTGTGATCTCAGCCTCACATTCCGATCTGCCGTTCATTGTCCTTGAGTTATTTTCCCGTCAAATATTTAGCTAACACACCTTTGAATAAATGCAAACACATAGGCACCACAAACCTGTGAGCCAGAGAATTCACACTCAAATGACCTTTTGAAAATTTCTCCTTATCCCTGTTCCTACCGAGGTTAGAGAGTCATTGTTTCTTTTTCTCGTCCCACTCCTCCAGACTTCACGACAAATTATCAGTGTAACTAAGTGTGTGATATGGTAAATGATATCCGTCTCAGACTGGGTCAGGTTCAGTGTTACGAACAAGTCAGACAGGTTTCTTAAATTTGTAAAAATAACTAATCTAAAACCAAAGCAAAGTTACTCGAAATACGTTTGATACATAAATGATGTACAGTTTGGACATTAACAATATGTACATCAACATTTATTTTTCTAAAAATCTGAGACATAGAAACATGCACACAAAGACACACACACACACACACACACATACGCACACATCTGAAGGCAAACAGAAAAAATTGAAACGGTGCAAAATAATATTTCGAAAGAGCTTTTTCCAAATAACAGTTAATTTCATGACAAAAGCAAAATTGAAAATATTTCAATTGTTATTCCGTCTCTGAAGTTATTCTGCCTCACAGAAGCTGCTAGAATTGTGGTTTCTTCCTGGAACAATAGAATTTGACTGAATTATCTTTTCTGCAGGCACTGGAGAAGTTCCAATGAATCCTCAAGAGGAACCCTCCTTGAGTGGTAAAGATGGCTGATTGGTTTTCAGCTGTCACATGTTCCTGTAGAGAAGTAAAAGTAGAGATGCAGCAATGGTCGTTTGTTTCTATGACATGTTGCATTTTCTCCCTCTCTGATCTGAAACATGCAATAATGTGACCCGAACACTAACCTGGACTATAATAGGTCTGGTTGTACCCACCCTGATTGCATGACTCCATCTTGTTAACTGCTCCATTTTAGAATGATTTATAATTTATAACTTGAAGTTATTTTTACATGTGTCTGCATAATTTTTGTGCAATAAATTAATGTCTTTATAATAACTGTGTTAAAATTAGTGTGTTGTTTTCTAAAATTGAATCCTCAGTTTTATTCTCTCATCAATTAGCTACTCCCCAATAAACTCTCGTCACGGTCTTATATGGTTCAATATGAACATCTCTCGTTCTCAGCCCTGATTTGCTCTGTCTTTGTACAGGCCATGAGGGACATGGATATGGGAAACAGTCAGAGTTATTTTTCATGGCCAGAGGAGTCCAAAACGGAGGATAGTGCTTTAAGGTGAGAGGGGAAAGATTATAAAGATACCTGAAGGGTAACTTTTTTGCACAGAGGGTAATGAGTGTATGGAATGAGCCAGCAGCAAAAGTGGTGGAGGCTGGTACACTTGCAACAATTAACAGACAATGGATGGTTGTATGAATAAGAAGGGTTTAGATGGTAATGTGTTTAATGTTGGCAAATGGTACTACATGAGATTGGAATACCTGGTCGGTGCTGATGAGCTGGACTGAAGGGTCTGTTTCCTTGCTGTATGACACTCTGATTCCTTCTGGCCTTCATTCTATCAAGGACTAAGGTGAAACGTCTGTGAAAAGCTTCTAAAAGAATTGCATGTTTTTCTTTCAGTTTAGGGGTTCATTACTACACTCAATATATCAGATGTAGTCTCAGCATTGCCATGTACAGATGCAGTAAAACATTCCAATGAGTATACCCGATAGCCTTTGCATGAAACAGCATCATTCGATGCACTTCCCCAATCACTGGCTGAATCTGCTGACTAGTTTTATGTGGCTCATGTCCGGGACACACAAATCTCTTTGTAACAGTGAGTTTATCAATGTTTCTCCATTTAAGTAGGTTACTGCTATTTTATCTTTTCAACCAACACTGACGCCCTTAACCCACATTATACTGTTTCCTGCCAGAGTTTTGCTCACTAACATCCCCTGTCCGTATCCCATTGCAGAGTCTCCATGTCCCGTTAACTGAATATCTTGGTGAATGAGCTAGCTGATCTCCACTCCGATCAGTCCCCTCTTTCGAATCATTGGTATAGATTGTAAGTCGGTGATAATCTCACACTGATCCCTGAGGCACTCCACCAAGTTACAACTTTAGAACCTGAAAATAAACATTTATCCCAATGGTTTAATCCCTGATCGTTCACCGTGTTTCCTCTGTTACGGGGCAGCAGGCGAGAAAGGCCTGATCCTACACTGTGTAACGTACTTAGCCATTGAATGACTTCAATCTATTCCTGTTTAAATTCTAAGAGGGCAGAATGGTTCCTCCTGTCTCTTTATAACGATGCTGACTGGCTGAATGGGTTCTTTCTTTACCTCTGTACATTACTGAGTGCTTGAGTGAACAACACATTGGTTAGGTCCTGCAGCTGGCTATTCAGTCCTTAACGCCTGCTGCACCATTCAGAATGTGCATTGTTGATGTGATTGTAACTAAACTTCCTTTCTCTGTCTGTTTACAATAAACATGGACTCTCTTTGTTCATCAAAGATCTACGGAACTTAACATTGAGTCCTTTCAGTAACCCAGTCTCCACTGCTACTTCGGCATGAGAACACCACAGATCACACAGCCCCAAAGGGAAACGAGTAGAAATGGGAATGCCCTTATTTTCCCCTCAAACCAAGCACCACTTTTTTGATATATAAGGAGTCGACAGTTAGGAACGTATATCGACCATTCAGCAACTCAGCCCTGTGCACATTCTCAATAACTCTCCTAAATCAAATATTTACCAAATTCGACCTCCACTGAACTCGTGCAAAGACAATTCCAGGACAGATCATCTGAACAATGAATTCTCCAGTAGAATTAGGCCAGTCAGCCCATCTGTTCGGCTATGACATTTGACAGCGGCTAAAATATTTCTGAATCCCATTCTCCTGCGTTCTCCGACTGACTATTGATAATTTATTAGTAAAAAAAAGCGTATATATCTCTGTATAAAGGGCAGTGTGCGCCTGTATGTTGGGTTATGTTCATGTGTTTGTGCTTAAATCTATCTATGTCTATGTACGTATCTCTGTTAGCATGTGTTATGTATGTTAGTGTCAGTATCTCAGCTTGTGTGTACGTCTGTCTGCATCGCTGTGCAATGTTGTTTTTGAAGTAAATAGAAATTGGAATCTAAGTCTCACTCCTCCTCTTCTCTCTGTCCCTGTTTTTCACAGGAGGAAGGTAGGTGAGGACCTGAAAACAACCATTCCCATGAGAAAGATAGTGTTGGGCAAGTTAATAGATCTAAAGGAAGGTAAGTCTCCTGGCCCTGATGGAATGTATCCCAAGGTACTAACAGAAGTGGTGGGAGAAATAGCAAATGCATTTGTGACTTTTTTTCTAAATTCACTGGACTCTGGACTCTGATGCAGTTCCAGCAGATTTGAAAACAGGAAATCAGACACCACTGTTTATAAAGGAAAGTAGGAAAACAAGTGGAGAATTATAGACTGGCGAGCCTAACATGTGTAGTGAGGAGTATACTTCAATCTGTAATCAAGGTATAAATAGCACGAACGTAGATAGAAATTGTCCCATTGCACAGACACAGCATCAGATCATGAAAGTCAGGTCATGCTTAACTAGTTTACTGGAAATCTATGAAGACATTATGACCACGGGGACTCAGTAGATGTGGTGTACTGAGATTTTCAAAAGGCATTCGACACAATGCCGACAAAACAAAACATCTGCTGCAAAACGTAAAGGTGCGTGGCATTACGGGTAATGTAGTAACACGCATAGAGGATTGGTTAACTAACAGGAAGCAACGTGTGGAGATAAATGAGTGTTTTTCTGGTTGTGGTGTGGATCTGGGATCAGTCCTGGGACTGCAATTATTTACAGCTTACGTAAGCGATTTGGAGTTGGAGACCACTGTAGAACATAGAACATAGAACATAGAAGGATACAGCGCAGTACAGGCCCTTCGGCCCTCGATGTTGCGCCGACCGAATCCTGCCTAACCGAGACTAGCCCAATAACTTCCAAATGCCTATCCAATGCCCGCTTAAATGACCATAAAGAAGGAGAGTTCACCACTGATACGGGCAGGGCATTCCATGAACTCACAACCCGCTGTGTGAAGAATCTACCCCTAACATCTGTCCTATACCTACCACCCCTTAATTTAAAGCTATGTCCCCTAGTAACACCTGACTCCATTAGCGGTAAAAGGTTCTTAGTATCTACCCTATCTAAACCCCTAATCATCTTATACACTTCTATCAGATCTCCCCTAAACCTTCTCTTCTCCAATGAGAACAGCCCCAAGTGCCTCAGCCTTTCCTCATAAGATTTTCCTACCATTCCAGGCAACATCCTGGTAAACCTCCTCTGCACTCGTTCTAAAGCTTCCACATCCTTCCTATAGTATGGCGACCAAAACTGCACACAATACTCCAGATGAGGCCTCACCAGAGTCTTATACAACTGCAACATGACCTCAGGACTCCGGAACTCAATTCCTCTGCCAATAAAGCCCAGTACACCATATGCCTTCCTCACAGCACTATTTACCTGGGTGGCAACTTTCAGAGATCTGTGTACATGGACACCAAGATCCCTCTGCTCATCCACACTACCAAGTAGCCTACCATTAGCCCAGTAATCCATCATCTTGTTATTTCTACCAAAGTGAACGACTTCGCACTTAGCTAAATTGAATTCCATTTGCCACATTTCCGCCCAGCTCTGCAACTTATCTATATCCCGCTGTAACCTACCACTTCCTTCCTCACTATCCACAACGCCACCGACTTTTGTGTCATCCGCAAACTTGCTTACCCAGCTTTCAAGTCCTTCCTCTAGATCATTTATAAAGATAACAAAAAGCAATGGTCCCAAAACAGATCCTTGTGGTACACCGCTAGTAACTGCGCTCCAAGATGAACATAATCCATCAACTACTCCCCTCTGTCTCCTTCCAGCCAGCCAATTCCTAATCCAAACCTCTAATGTATCCTCAATGCCATACCTCCGTAGTTTTAGCATTAGCCTACCATGGGGAACCTTATCGAACGCCTTACTAAAATCCATATACACAACATCTACTGCTTTACCCTCGTCCACTTCCTTAGTCACCTTCTCAAAGAACTCAATAAGGTTTGTGAGGCACGACCTGCCCTTCACAAAACCATGCTGGCTATCCCTGTAGTGTCTCAATGATTGCAGATGATACTAAAATGAGTGCCAGAGCAAAGTGTGCAGAGGACTGATAAACTTTACAACGGGACATAAATAGTTTGAGTGAGTGAGCAAAGGTCTGGCAGATGAAGTACAATTATAATTAATGTGATGTCACCCATTTTGGTAGGAGTACTAGTAAAAAAAGACTATTATTTACATGGTAAAAATGCAGCATGCATCTATGCACAGGGACCTGGGTGGCCTTGTGCATGAATCACAGAAGTTGGCCTGCAGGTGCAACAATTACTTATCAAGGAGAGTGGAATTGTGTCATTCATTGCTAAAGGGATTGGGATTAAACACAGGGAGGTTATCTTGCAACTGTACAGCGTGCCAGTGAGGCCAGACCTGCAATAATGTTGCAGTTTTCGTCTCCTTACTTGAGAAAGGATGAGCTGGCACTACAATGGATGCAGAGGAGGTTTCCGTGGTTGGTTCCGGAGTTGAGGTGATTGGCTTATGAGGAGAGACTAAGTTGACTGGAATTATATACTGATTGGAATTTGAAATAATGAGAGAGGATCTGACAGATACATACTTGACTATGAAGGGGATAGTTAAGATAGAAATAGAGAGGATGATTCCAGTAGCAGGTGAAACTAGGACAAGTCGGCAAAATCACAAAATTAGGTGGAGCAAATTTAGGACTGAATTATGAAGGAACTTCTTGACCAAGAAGGTTGTGATCTGTGGAATTCCCTGCCCAATGAAATTAGTTGAGGCTTTGACATTGAATGCTTTTGAAGCTCAGATAGATTAGTTTTTGGGGGGCAGTAAAAGAACAAAGGATTATGGTGAGCGGGCGGGTAAGTGGAGCTGAGGCAATGAAATGATCAGCAATGATCTTATTCATGCTCCGAGTTCTTATGTAATCGGCCAAAATGAAATGGGAATCATATTTGAGAAACTGACTGGTTGATACATGTGGAAAAGCAATGGATGCAGAGCATTTGGATTTTTTGAAAGATCTTGTTACAGACTGTGGCCTAGTGTGCAAAGCCAAATGTTACAGGTTTGGGAATAAAATAGGAACATGGTTTTATAATAGAAGAGCTGACAAGAAAGAGTGAACAGAAGTAAAACAATTTATTTTGAAGTGGAAGGATCATGGCTTGTTGCAGGGATCGGTGCTTGGGCCTCAGCTGTTCCCAATGCCTCTTAAACGTTTAATTGAGAGAATCAAATTCAATAATCCCAGGTCTGCTGCAAGCACTAAATGAAGTCGAATTGGGAATGGGTGAGAAGGATGTAAAAAAAGCTGCAAGTTGATTGAGACAAGTGAGTGAATGAGCAAAAGCGTGGCAGATGCAGAACAATGGATGTGACGGTGTGTACTTTGGTGGGAACAATAGAACATCAACCTGTCATTTGAAGAGGGATTAGCTGAAACATGTTGGTCTTTGAAGGGATTTATGTTCTGTCTTTGTTTCTTCTGTACAGACCTCCGAAGTCCATGCAAGACAGTAAGTTCTGATCCCAGAAATCAATTCTGGGAATGGTATTGGCACGCTGACCAGTGTACCCAGACCCACAGTGCACATGTACTGTAACATTGAAAAGGATCCGGATTTCTTTGTACACAAGTCACTGACAGCAATAATGCAGGAAAGAAAGCAGTTGGGAAGATAAATGCTGTGTTGACCTTCATCTCAGGGGGATTTGAGTCCAGGAGTAAGGGTGAGATCCCATCTCGAACATTGTGCAGTATTGTGTGAAGTTTTGTTCTCCGTACCTAATGAAGGGCAAACCTGACATTGAGGGTGAGCAATGAAGGATGACCAGTCTGTACTCAGAAACTGGTGAATCTGGGGACTTCCCTCCCACATACGGCTGTGGAAGCCAGGACACTAAAAACAAGTAAGGATTTCTGTGCACTAAAGGGATCAGGAGAGAGCTGGAGTACAGCTGTTATGGGCTCTCAGATGTTAAGGTGGCGATCTCTGCAATGTCAACAGGACTGTGTTTCCCGTTCAGTTTTCTGACACCTAGTTTTCTGTCAGTTTTATTCCTTCCAAAACTCGGAGCAGTTTGATAAAATTGAGTATCTAACTTGTCTGTTTTAGAGACAATTGAAGATTTTCTCACATGTCTGTGTATCTTGAGTCACTTTTAGGCCAGACCAGGATAAAACGGTAGATTCACTTCCTGAAAGTACATTGGGGAAGGAAATTGCTGTTTACAATTGAGTTTGGCGTTCAATGTCACTATTACTGACACAAGGTTTGAGATCTCTATATTTTATTAATTATTTCTAACTTCCACCAGCTGCCAGAGCATTAGCCTGGTCTGGATAAGTATTCCAGTGACATTTCCACAATAGCACCATCTCTATATGGGGACCTATCGGAAACCATAGTGAGCAGTTTATGTCTGTGCTTTTTGACAACTCTGACAGAAAAAACAACCAGTCATTTGACTTTTCTGATGGCACTGATGGTGGTGTAATTGATTAGATTGTAACAATTAGGTAAAAGCAATGACTGCAGATGCTGGAAACCAGATTCGAGATTAGAGAGGTGCTGGAAAAGAACAGCAATTCAGACAACATCCAAGGAGCAGAAAAATCGACGTTTCGGGCAAAACCGCTTCATCAGGAACACGGACAGAGTGCTTAAAAGGTGGAGAGGTAATTGAGAGGAGGGTGGTGGTGGGGAGAAATTAGCATAGAGTACAATAGGTGAATGGAGTTGGTGATGAAGGTGATAGGTCGGAGAGGAGGATGGGGTAAGGTCGCAAAGCGTACAATGTGTGGATGGCGGTGAGGATGAAGGTGATAGGTCAGAGAGACGGGTGGACTGGATCGGTGGAAATGATGATACGCAGGTAGGACCGGCTTTGGATTAGTGGTGCTGGAAGAACACAACAGTTCAGGCAGCATCCGAGGACCTGCAAAATCGACATTTCGGACAAAGGCCGCAAGGCTTTTGCCCGCAACGCGAATTTGCTGTTCCTCGGATGGTTCCTGAACTGCTGTGCTCTTCGAGCACCACTAATCCAAACTCTGGTTTCCAGCATCTACAGTCATTGTTTCTACCTTTTAGGTAAGACAGGTCATGGGGACAGTGCTGAGCTGGATGTTTGGAACTAGGGTGATGTGGAGGGAGGGGAAATGAGGAAACTGGTGGAGTCCATATTGATGCCCTGGGGTTGAAGTGTTCTGAGATGGAAGATGCGCTGTTCTTCCTCCAGGCACCGGGTGGTGAGCGAGCGGCATTGAAGGAGGTCCAGGACATCCATGTCCTCGTCTGAGTGGGAGGGGAGTTGAAATGTTGGGCCACAGGGCGGTGAGGTTGATTGGTGTGGGTGTCCCAGAGATGTTCCATAACGTGCTCTGCTAGGAGGTGTCCAATCTCCCCAATGTAGAGGAGAGCGCATTGGGAGCAACAGATACAATAAATGATATTGGTGGATGTACAGGTGAAACTTTGGTGGATGTGGAAGGCTCCTTTCAGTCATTGGATGGAGGTGGGGGAGGAGGTGTGGGCACAGGTTTTGCAATTCCTGCGGTAGCAGCGGAAGGTGCCAAGAAGGGAGGGTGAGTTGTTGGGGATGTGGACCAGACGAGGTAGTCATGGAGGGAACTGTCTTTGCAGAAGGTGGAAAGGGATGGGGAGGGAAATTTATCGCTGATGGTAGGGTCTGCTTGGAGGTAGCGGAAATGTTGGCAGATGGTTTGGTTTATGCGAAGGTGGAGAGGGTGGAAAGTGCGCACCACGGGGATTCTGTCCTGATTACGATTGGAGGGGTGGGGTCTGAGGGCGTAGATCTGGGATGTGGACAAGATGCTTTGGAGGGCACCTTTAACCTCGGGGGAAGGCAAATTGCAGTCTCTAAAGAAGGAGGCCATCTGCTGTGACCACAGAACAGCACCCACTCTAATCCAGACTGTAACTATTCCTGCCCTTGGGAACTGGAAATAGCTGAGCAATTTTTCACATTGCCAGGGAGATGTCAGATTAGTGGAAATGGTCGACTGAGAGATTATCGCAATCAAAAAGCTACAGATTGTGCTTGAATATAATGCTGGTTCTGCTCCTGCTGCTGCTGCTGCTGCTGCTGGTGTGATCTACAGCACCACATCAATGCCAGGAATTCTGTATTTAAGAAAGTTCAGAGATTTATATTATCAAAAGTACTTACAGAGGAGTTTTGACTTGGAAATGAATTGAGTGCAACGAAGAATTAGTGCTGAAAAATGAGTTTATAAGGCATAGACTCTTAGAGTCATATAATTTGAAAACAGACCCTTCGGCCCAGCTCATCCATGCTCACCATGTTTACTATACTGGATTAGGTCTATTTTTCTGCTTTTGGCACATACCCCTCCAAACTTATTCTATTCATATACGCATCAGATTGTCTTTCAGTTGTTGTAATTGCACTCACCAATATCACTTCCTCAGACAGATTGCTACATATAAACACCACTGTCTGTGTGAAACAGCTGCCCTTAGATCTATTTTAAATCTCTTCCCTCTCACCTTAAACTTATCCTCTCTGGTTTTGGACACCTCAACCCTGGGCAAAGGGCCGTGTCTATTTATCCTATTCATGGCACACATGAATTGATAAAGGTCTCCCTTCAGCGTCCTACAAAAAGCAACAAAATCCCTGCCTCGCCATAAATCTCAAAACCTCCTGACTCCGTCACATAATTTTAAATACTTTTGTCCCCTTTCCCCTTTCTTCCTGCAGCAGGGCGACAAGAATTGTACTCAGTACTCCAAATGTGACCAGACCATTCTCTTGTACAGCCATAAAGTGATGCTCCAATTTCTATAGTCAATGCTCTGACTGATGAAGGTAAGCGTGCCAATGCCGTTTTCACCGCCCTGTCTTCCTGCGACTCCACTTTCAAGTACACATGTACTTGCACCCTGCGTCTCTCTGTTCGAACACACTTCAGAGTCTCCTACCGCTAACTGTATATATCCTGCCCTAATTTGTCTAAGAAAATGCAACACCTCACATTTATCTGCATGAAGCTCTGCGCCAATCCTCAGCGCACTTTCACAGTTGATCAAGATCTCATTTTTCTCCAATATAACCTTCTTCACTGTCCACTATTAACACCGATTTTGGAGGTTTTGTCTACGAACTTACTTTCTATGTTTCCTATATTCTCATCCAAACCATTTACATAAACAATGAACAACAGCAGGTTGGTCCACTGGTCACAGTCCTCCAATTTGAACAACACATCTCTCCCAGAACCATCTACCACCTATTGCCAAGCCAATTTCGTATTAATTGGCTAGCTCTCCCTGATCCCCTGTGATGTAATCTTATTAACCAGCCTACCATGAGGAACCTTGTTGGGACTCACTAAGATCCAAGTAGACCACGTTTGCTACTTTACCTTCATCTATCTTCACAATCACCTCTTCAAAAACTGAAATCCATTTTGTGAGACATGGATTCCTAGACACAAAGGCGTGCTGAATATCCCGAATCAGTCCTTGCCTTTCCAAATGCATATAAATTCTGCCTCTCAGAATCTCCTACATACACTTACCACTCTTGGCATCAAACTCACTGGTCTGTAGTTCCCTGGGATTTGCTTGCTGCTTTGTTACACATAATGTAACTACATTTGTTGTCTTCCTGTCCTTCAAAACCTCAACCGTGGTTGTCAATGATACACGAAAGAAAGTCAACAGATCTGCAGATTTCGTAAGCCAGAAACTAAGACAGAATTGCACTGGCAAAGCTCCGCATGTCTGCCAGCATGTGTGCAGAGAAATCAGAGTTAATTTGTCACAACACGGGGTAAACACCCCCGCCCCCCACAAACTCCCCAAACACGGCGCTAATTCAAACTTGCAGCACAGAAACAATTTAACCCTTGCTGTAATCCGCAAACATTCAGAAGGCCAAGAACCATCCTAAAGGTCACTAATTAAAGTAAAAATTAACAGCGTTTTCAAAAAAAATTCTACGAGAACATCTATTTGAAGCTTCTTTCTCTGACTTATCTTTTACTCTCTCTTCTACAATACTTGTCCGATAAATAAAATTAAGATTAACCAAAACATTCAAACTTCAGAACCATCCAGCCGTCGAATCTTCTCTTTGTATCCTCTGCTGTCTTCTTTTCTTCTCCTCAGTTTCTGTTTCACAGGTCATTGATAAATAAAGGTACATATGGGTGAGCTATTCTCTGGACAGTCTGCAGATGTTGGTGGCGTGGCAGCTCTCCAACAACTTTTCATTTTTTTTTACTTTATTCCCCAAATCAATGGGTCATTTCATTCTTTTTAATATTGTCAAAATGCAAAATTCAAACTCGAATGTAGTTTAATTTCTTGGGACATTATTTAAACTGATTGATGGAATTTGATTTTATTTTACTCTCATAGCAGCTGGTACTGCCAGCTGCTGGACCAAATGTTGCATTGTAAATTTTCCAGAATTCACTGTGCTTGTCAATCCTTCAACTCTCTTAAATGTACAGTACCCTTTACACGTTCTTAAAAAACTACCCTCTCAAAGAAGAATCATCATAATGAAAACACGGTCTCATTTGTTTTTTTTTTCTATTCGTTAAACATATTGCCATAACGTACAGGTAACTTAAATCTAAGTTCAGCTTAACTTCTGCCCATATACCTATATTTAACATTGGATAAATGCAAATCTCGTCTAAACTTTAACAGTTAAATGTGTGAGAACGCATCTGCGATTACATTCTTACAACACACTAATGTACAATTTTTAAATTAAAAGTCTGTAACATCAGACTTCAATGAAATAGTCTTTAAAGCGTTCAAACAATATAAGAAGTCTGGGATCCGCGTACACAACCGTCTCCAACACGCTGTTTGTGAATACACATTAAAGTGTCGTAAGGCTAGTACCAAACTCAATACTTCTTTTTCTCAATCGTGGAATATTTTCTCTGGTGGATATCGAGTTTATTTGAAAAGTACGATCCCATCTCATCGTCCTGTAGCAGTATAGCTCCAACTCCTATGTCACTAGCGTCGATGGCAACTTTGAAAGCTTTCAAAACGTTTGGTGTCGCTGAAACTGGTTTGGTGGTCAATATTTCTTTTTAATGGTCAAATGTCTCTAGGCATTGTTCTGTCCACAATACTTTGTGTTCTTGTTCAGCAAGTCGGTTAACGGTGCCACTACACTGCTGATGTTTGGAACAAACATCCGATAGAATCCACTGACTCTAAAGAAGCAAAGCACCTTTTTCTTCGAGGTTGATCGTGGAAATTCCTCGGAAGCTTTTGTCTTTGCATTCCATGGGGTCAACCTTCCATGACCGACATGTTGTCCCAAGAACATCACGTCTGCTGTTGCGATTTCAGTTTTGTTTAATTTTATCACCAGTTTTGTTTCTCGTATGCATTCAAAGAGCTCTGCCAACTGTACCAAGTGATCTTTCCAGGACTTACTAAAGACCACTACATCGTCCAAATTGTCTGCACAGTTTATTAAACAGGTCACAACATTGTTCATGAGTCATTGGAATGTGCTGGATGTTTTCTTCATTCCAAAGAGCATCACTTTGAATTGATACAGTTCATTGGGCGTTACAATTCAGAAACTGTCTCTGATAAAGGCAACTGCCAGTAACCACATTATGTCCAACTTGGTGATGAGAGTGACTTGTCCAACTTTCTCGACACAGTCCTCTATTGTCAGTATTGGATATAAGTCTGATTTTGTAACAGTGTTGACCTTCCAACAATCCAAGCAAAATCATTGAGTACCATCCGGTTTGGGAATGAAGATGATCGGCGAGTTCCAGTCGCTCTGGCATAGTTCGATGAAGTCCTCATTGAGCATTGCCTCCACCTCCCATCTGGCTTTGAGAGGATTAAGCCGATAGGGATGTTGTTTTATCAGAACAGTATTCCATACGTCTACTTCAGGTACAATGGCATTAGTTCTCCCCATATGGTTCTTACATATGTCTTCATATTGCAAAGCAAGCTTTTCAACTCTGTTCTATTCTCCCGAGACAAATAGTTTACTAACCTATCCTACTGATCAAGTGCTTCTATATTTTTGACATATTTTGAGGCATATCACAATTCACAGCATTTGGTATTGATTCCTCGCTGCGTAGGGCAGTAACTAACACCTGTTTCTCCAATTATTTACTTCCTCTACTTTTCAGGATGGCACACGCATTTATAAGCCACAAAAAGAGTCTTCGAAGTGGGAATTGGCAACAGAGGTGCTACTTTCATTACTTCGTGTGGCCTACCTACTATTTGGCATGTATGACACGTATGCCAAAATTTAACCACATCTTTGTGCATTCTAGGTCAATACAAATGATTTTGTCCCTTAGCCTGATTCTTTCGTACACCTAGGTGACCTCTCACAGGTAGTTCTTGTGCTACCCATAGCATTTTTTGTGTCTGTGCTACCGGCAGCACAATCTGGTGCATTTCAGCACATTTCCTCTCTGCACTACGTGTCTCCATTTTCATCTTAGCATTCTATATTTCTGATAATAACCCTCACGAATATTTCCGTCTCTCTTTCAGAGTAAATATCTGCGTATATACTTTTTTATCATCTTGCCTGTCTTTTTCAAATTTAGTCTTTCATAACTAAACACCTCTGTCTGTTCAGGTTTTCCCTGCACCATTGCGTCAAACAGGGTATCAGCTAACTGAATCTTCACTCCTTCATTTTTGTCTTTAGTTTGTGTTTCATGCTGTGACTTATGATAGTGGGATCTGCTTACTGGGCAGTCTGAGAAAATACTTGGATATTTCTGTTTTATCTCCTCAGTTTCTTGGTCTTCCTTGGGCTTCTCCACAACAAGGGTGTCGCTCCCAACGTGGACCCTGCTAAACCATTGCCGAGAACAAACTGGATTTCTAGAATTGGCACTCTGTCAGTCACTCCCACGGTTACTTCCACAGACTTGAGTAGGAACTCCAAACTGATCTTATGAACAGAAAAGCTAAATTTCTGTCCATCTATCCCACAAATTACGACAGTCTTGGGTAACATCTCAGAAAGACTGCAAATTTCTTTTTTTTTAATTATAGAAACTGGTTATATCCTGGATCTCTCAAAATTATAACTTCTTCTCCTTCTCCCCCTGTTGTTTTTGAGTAAATCTTACTCACAGAGGCGAATTCTTTATCGAGATCAGGTTTGAACTCCATTCTCATCCTTTGCATATGCTGTGCACTGTCGTGCAGCTCCTTGGCTGTGTTTGGGGTTTCCTTTCATACGTTTATTATTGCCACTGGCTTAGTTTCTTTTACAACATCTTCTCCATAGTGCCTTTCTTAACAACCTGCACTGTGACCTTATGTATCCCAGCTTATGGCAGTGATACACCTTTTCCCAGTGCCTTTCTAAAACCACTGGCACTATAATTTTCTGTGTCCCACTCTATTACAGTGAAAGCACCTGAGGCCTTACACCTCCTTTACATCCTCTTGGGCATCGTCTTTAACCTGTGGTAAACTCTTATTCTCTACTGTTTCTTTCATAGTGTAGCATCTCCACTTCTCCCAAATTTGATCCTTGACAGGACGAAATTCTGGCTGGAAGCTTGTCGTATACAGCAACATGTATTCATCTGCTAATTCGCCTGCCCTTAATTTCTGAACATTCTGGTCCTACACGTGAATTATTATCATCTCTTCAAACGAGTTTTTCAACTCCTTCAGCAGAATAATCTCCAATAGAGCCTCACAGGTCATATCTATCCTTAAAGCAAACATCCATCTGTCAAAATGCCTATGTTTAATTATTTCAAACTCAACAGAAATCTGACCTGATTACTTCTTTATGTTTCTGTACTGCTGACTAAATGATTCTGGTACCAATTCCTGATCACTTAAAATAGCTTGTTTCACGTCTTCAGAATCTCTTGACCCCTCATCTGACAGCGGAGAAAATATCTCACTCGCTCTGCCTACCAGATTAATGCGAACTAGCATTACCCATAAATCATTGGACAACTCCAAATGCCTAGCTAATTTTTCAAATGAGATTAAGAAGGCTTCAACATCTTTCTCGTTAAAATGTTGCAGAGTTTTGATGTAGTTTTTATATTATACTACCTTCCCTTTTAATCTTGATCGTTTTAATGTGGCTTTGCTGATGAAATCGCAACTTCTCAAGTTGAAATTCTCTCTCTTTTCGGTCAGCTAAGAAATTTCTCCTCTCTTTTTTTCCTCGCTCTCTCTTCTGTCTTGCTTTCTGTTTCTTGTGTCTCTCTTTTTATTTCTTCCTTTGTTTATCTTTAAACTGCATTTTCCTCAATTGTAACTTAAGTTTTTTCTCACTCTACTGCACATGTCTGTGTTTCTGACACACCATAGTGTTTGAGAAATGCCAAGACAATTTCAGCTGTACTTTTGTCCTTAGTGAAATCCAAATCTAACTTGTTTGCCTTTATCTTTCTTTCTAAAAATTCGTGGCAAATTTGAGAATCGTCTTCAAAGCCCTCGTAACTTTTTTAGCAGCCATTTCCTCACTTTTAATTTAAGCTACCACAAGTCATCGACATTAACAAGTTGTCTCACTGACTTTCTATTTTAAGATCTCAGACACGAACGTGAAAATATTTAAATATACTGTGTTTTTTTCATACATCAAATCTTCCCAAATCTCAGATTGGATCTGTCTCAACCTGTTAAAATCGTGGACGAAAGCCCCCAAACTATTACGACACAGAGTTAAACACCTCTCCTAATTTAAACCAGCCCACTCAGAAAAAATGTTCACCTCATGCCATAATCTGTTAAATTTCAAGAGGCAAAGATCCATTTGCAGAGGTCACTATTTGAAGTAAAATTAACAATTTTATTATTTAATTTCAATAGAGAATAACAAAATAAGCAACAGTTTGGAACTCCCTTCGGGTAAACGTTTCTTTTACCTCCCACTCTACAATACTGGTCAGATAAAACAAAAAAAATAAGTTTTGCAAAAAATATAATCACATTTCAAAACCAGTCAGCTTTTTCGATTCTCCTTTGCAGACTTTCCTCTGTCGAGTTTTCTCTCGTATGGCTTTGATGTTCTGCTGTGCAAAACTCTTATAGACAGGTATCTTTCAGGAAGCTCTTCAGCTCGCAGTCTGTCTTTGTTGATGCCCTTGGAAGATCTTGCTCTAACTGTTCAAAATGTCCGGTTTTATACCTCTAAACATCGGATCACTTCATTGATTTTGATGTCATCAAGTATTTCAAACAAATTTGATTTTAGTGCATTAGGCCAAAATTTAAACTGACTGCCCGAATTTAAATTGGTTTTTGTTTTGTGGCAACTCAGCTATTAGTGTCACAGTCAAATGTTGCATTTTAAATTCTTTAAGAACACTTTGTGCCAGATTTCAGTCTCTCTTAAATGTACCATATATCTCTACACCTTCGTAATAATATATTTTATCGTCCCTGCATAGCTTTTCATAAATTTGATCAACTTAATAATTTCACATAATAGTCTTTCCTGTTCCAAAAAGAGCCATTTTCTCTCATCCTTCTTTTACTTAAATCCTTCTCTCCAGTTATCGTTCCAATTACTTACAATGTTACTGGTATTCTTCGACAAAGTATGATATTGTGTGGGCATGTGTGTGTGTGCGTGTGTTTGTGTCCTTCTGTGTATATGTATGTGTGTGTGTGTGTGTTTTGTGAATAATTCTCTGTCATTGGAATGAGATGAAAGAATGTTATGCTACCACATTCCCATATGAAGGTGTAAATGTGCAACGTTTCCAAGCTTTCTGATATCAAAAATATGTAAAAACCTCCTTTATTCATGGATTGGGAAAGTGAACAAATGACGTTCATGTACTGAACAGCAGTAATGTAATGAACCTTTTCTGGGTTCATTGGACGACCAAATATTTAGTTTTCTTTTGATAGTTTAACTTCAGGTTTTTCTTTGCAATTCTGTGCTGTATACGTTTTTTTCTGAATATACAATCATCATTGGTGACACAACCAGAAGTTACCGGAAATGCTCAGTAGTTCTGTCAACATCTTTAGTAAAAAAGCAAACTGAACATAGTGTAACCGATTGGGTCTGGATTGTATATGTTTTGCCAATACTGTTCAGCGATATGCCAATTAGGAGCATTAGTCAGGGGTAAATGCAGAGTAACAGAGCAGGGGAATGGGTCAGAATGGGTTACTCTTCAAGATGTCACCGTGGACATTCTGTGTGGAATGGACTGCTTCGCCACAGTAGGGATTCGATGATTATATGATTTCTTCATAAAAAGGGTGGTCGGTACCTGGATCAAGAATATCTTCGAGCACGCTCAGGTCATACAAAAGTGGGAAGGTGAACAAACAGCGTTCGTGGTTCACATTGATACCAATGATATAGGTAAGAAGAGTGAAAGTTTGAAAGGTCCCGCAAAGGAAGTCCAGGGAGTTAGGAGTGAGTTTAAAAACAGGATCTCCGGGGTTGTAATCTTGGGATTACTCCCAGGGCACCTGAAAGTGAGATAAGGGAGAGGAAAATAGTCGAGTTGAATATGTTGCAAAAAGCTCAATTCGGAGGAGGGTTTCTGATTTTTGGATGATTCAGATCGCGTCCAGGTCAGGTGGAAATGTACAAAAAGGAAAGTGTGCACTATAACTGGAGGGGCCTCAACGATCCTGGAAGGGAGGTGTGATCGTGCAGATTTAAGTTAATGATACACGAGGTTGGGAACCCAAAGCAGCAGGTCAGAAACTGAGCAGAAAATAAAGGTTTGTCAAATTAGCATGCAGACCCATTTTAATGACCATGCTGAGAGAAGGAATCTGTCAAATTTTAAAAACGTGATTTGAAAGTTGGAGTATATGATAAGCTCACTATTATCGGGGATCAATAAATAAGGATGGAGAGCCTGTAAAGACAAGTATTAAAAGAGAAAGATAAACCAGTAGAACTTATGCAAAAAACGTTTTTAACGAAATGTGTGCAGTATTTGGAATAAAATGAATGAGCTGATAGCGCAAACAGAGAAAAAAAAGGCATTGTTGGCATGACTGAAATGTGGCTCCATGAACGTCAGGACTGGGGTGTTAAATGTCCAAGTCTACTCAGTATTCAGGCAAGAAGGAACAGCAGGTGAGTGCCTGTATTTGCAAAGAATTATGCCAAGGCTGTATTAAGAAATGATATTGGAAAGTGGGACAAAACTGATGAATCAGTCTGGTTTGAAATAAAACACATGAAAAGAAACCCATTGGCATGAGCATTGCCAGCCCACAAACCACTCCCACACCTCACAAATTACATCCAGTGTAGGGAATATCATGAACCAGGGAATAACGATTGTTTGAGACAAGGGCACAAGAGTGATTATGGAAATTTGAGCATGCATATTGACTGGATTAATCAATTTGGCAAAGAGAGCCTCAAAGCGTGATTCGTCGAATATAGGAGAGATCATTTCTTTGATTATCATGTATTGGAACAAACCTGAGCACTGGCTTTGATATTACGTAATGAGGAAAGAGTGATAAATCATATTGTAGTACAGTATCATCATAAAGAGAGTGACCACAACATGCTGGAGTTTCACATTCAGACTGTGACAGAAAAGGCAGTCAAATAGGATTGATTTAGTGTTGGAAAATGATAATTCTACTGGCCTGAGGAAGGGCTTGGCCTGATTGAACAGGAGAAATAGATTAAAACGCAGGAAATTTGAAGAACAGTGGCAACTACTTAGGGAGAAAGTCAAAGCCTCTCAAATAAAGTGCAACCCTGAGTGGAAGAGGAATTCAAGTCCATATTGATATGGAAACACTTTATTAAAACATACGCCCAGTTTACTTCATATTGTAAAAACAGATTCAAAAAATATTCTTGAAGCAGCATGGATCTCACAGCAGCTCCTGGGATTGCAGGCAGTTAAATATTTAATGTTGTCTTTTTTGCAGTTGATACTACAGTTTTTTAGTTTAACATTATTTCTTCTATTTTGCTTTATTTACATTCAAAACCAATCAGAAAAGCAAAACAAACTCAATTTTCATTCAAACGAATATATTTAAAAATAACTTTTTAAGGGTGGTTTACAAAAAAGAAAGGAAAACGTCTATTTATGGTTTTAAATTGTTTCTTTTCTTACACCGTGAACATTTTTTTTGTTTTGCAAAAATAATCAATTTCTTTATTCTATATAAGGAGGTACCTTCCTTCCGAATAGTCCTACACATTTTCAGCTCCAGGGTAGACTATTTTCTTCTCAGAGTTTATTGAACAGGCATATTTTAATTCATTTAATTAGCTAAATGTTTGATTTTGTTTACATTTTATAGGTCTGATGCGCTTATGTAGAGATTTTTGAATTTTAATATTGTTGTCTGTAGGTAATGAAAGTTAACATAAGGTGTCATAACAATGTCCTGCTTTCGGCATAATATTATTAAGGTCACATGTAAGTGACAGAGAGGATGGCTTGAGGATTTAGAAAAAAATGTTATCCAGCAAATCATTCATATAGATGTGTTGCTGTCAGGAAAGTTAAGAAAGTATTTGAAAATTCTCCGGTGGCTATTCCTCTATCGTATGATTTTCAGCTTTCAGAACAACAGAAGGGGATTGTCTTTCTGAGAAAAATGGAAGAGCAATCACTTATGGGACACTTGGAATTATTCTTATATTTAGCAGCGTTTGAGAAGATTTTGTAGAATGTTGCTTCAGCGTATTTTTCTATCAGGGACATCAACAGGAGATTCTGCAGCAGTGACCGTTAATGTAGGATGGTGCGTTGTTTTCCCTGTGCGAGGATGAAGAACGTCTCGAAACATTTCAAGCACGTTGTTAAAGGTGTGATTGAGTAGCCAAATATTATTGTAGATATTGGGAAGAATGACTTTTTTTAGGGAAAGATTAAATCAGTACAGAGTGAACTTAAGATGTGAGGTAGAGTATTTTAAAACAAAAACCTTTAAAGCAACACTTTCTGATTTACTCCCTATATCAAACTCAGCTGGGAAGGAACATAGGGATAAAGGAGAAAAATCAACGGCTGAAGAGTTACTGTGTTGTTGAGGGATTTAGATTTGTGGGAAATTGGAATCTATTTTAGAATAGAAGTGACCTGTTCCAAATGGATTGGTCTAATCTAAACTGTGAAGCAGCGGACATCTTAGCAGGTGCATTTGCTCATTCTATGTAGTGAGACATTATATTGATAGAGACGGCAAGGGGGCTATTCCACATCGCTGTACAAATAGTAGGATGGTTATAGAATTTTATGAATATGAGGAGAGCACGTCAATTAGAAAAGAAAAACGAGAGAGTTCAGAGTATATTGCAATCCTGAAGCACGAAATTGCATTTATTTCAATGTTAGGAAGTGTTGGGTGGTGAAGAAATTGTCAAATATTTTCACGAAAACATACTTCATAAATATGCAGATGATTCTAACAGAGAAGGTGCAAAACCATGCATTCTTTTGTGCAAGAGACAGGGCAAGTGACTGAAGTAAACGAGGAACTATTTTGGGTATTGCAATCATAACTCTATTAGTTTCATAATGGTTATGAAAAAGAATAAGGCTTTCATTGTTTTTTTATTTAATTGGAGTACCATAAATCTTAATGACATGGGACAAGGACTTATCAAGTTTGATTGGAGTAGACTGTTCGCAGGTACAGTGATGTCTGACAAGTGGGAGGCGTTCAACAGTCCGAAGACTGGAGTTGTGAGGCATTATGTTCCAGTTAAAGTGAAGGGTAATGGTGGTAAGATTAAGGAGCAATGGTTAAGTACAGTTACTGAAGTTTTATTCAAGGATCAAAGAAAACCTTCCTTTAGATATGGACAACTTTATTCAATTTAATCTCTTAGTCAATATAAACAGTGGATGGCATTATTTCGAGAGAAATCAGGAAAGCAAGAAGGAGATATGAGATAGCACTAGCAGATAAGGTTAAGTATAAACCAAAAACATTGAACAACTACATTAACAACAAAAGGGTAAGGCCTCTCTAAGATCATAAAGGATATCGATGTTTTGAACGCATGAGATGAGGATTAAAATCATCCCATTCCTCATACATCAGACAGCAGCAAACACATACTATTGCCTAACGCCCACATTCACCCAGATTGAACTCTATCTGCTATCTGTCAGTCTGTTGACGCATTTTATCAAGATCTTTGTGTATTCTTAGAAACCCTTATTCACTGTCCACTATGACACCAGTTTTGGCGTCATCCACAGACTTACGAACCATGCCTTCGATATTCTCACACAAATAATTTATATAAATGACAATGAAAACCCAGAACCAACCTCTGAGGAACACTGCTTGGCACAAGCATCCAGTCCAAAAAAAAAACTGCCTACCATTACTCTCTATCTCCTGCCATTGCAACAATTGACATTGCTGGATAGAAACCCAACAGTTCAGGTAGTATCGGACAGAGTAAAATGGAACTAACTCTTTTTGAGTCGAGCATAACTTGTTCAGAATAGGTTCATCTAAGACTTGATACCATAGCCACGTGTCTCTGCCAAGATACTGCGTCATCTGTTGCATTTGTCCACCAATTTGCATTTGTGTTTTAGATTTCCACTATCTCTAATATTTTGCTATTTCTTGATTGGACTGGATGTTGACCTCGGTTATGTTTGGACAATATGCTCCATTCTTGTTCCCATCACTTGTGCCAGTGAGACTTGTATTACACTGGAGTATGTTTGTTCTTTAAGTGCTGAAAATAAATTCGCAGATCTCCTCAAAGTTTTTTTCTCTGTAAAGGGCCTTTTAGAGACAGCTAAACTTGATGGACAAATAGGAATATTTTATTAACGATGACATTGGCTGCGCGTTTTATGTCTAAACTTGTCTCCTCAGTCTCTGAACATTTTCAATACATTTCTCTGAATTGTTTCAGAAAAGATGGCGCCATGCAGCCCATCATCTTTGTACCAGCTCGGTATGAGCTGTATCCTCATTGTTACTCTGCTGTAACTCACAGTAACTCAACACATTTTGGTATCTGTGTCTGTTTTTGTTTCTGAATATCCCATCCAGATATAAACAACCTTAACAACCTGTATAAGTTGTGATTAAACAGTCTGTATATAGGATATAATTCTGCACATCGCATTTAAAATTGTACTCTTCAATGCATATTGTTGTTCAGCATTCCGTGTAACAAAGGTCATCTGTTATCTTGCTCTGTGTTGCATTTCATTCCATTTCTCAGAAACAGTGATGGCTGAATACTCGTGACTGGGAGATATTAATGTACTCCCCTTAGGGCTCCTTAGTAACTGGCCGCAACCGTTTCTGTCTCATGGCCATTATCATATTCATTCTGTCACTGACTCATTAATTCATGACTGTTAAATATCAAGGTTATGGTATGTTGTTATGAACCATGCCCGTCCCCTCAAAACATTCTTAACCACGTTTCCCAGACCATAATGTTACCATTTGCTGAAGTTAAATGTATAGTGGATATTCCCAGTGTGAGTGAACTGGTCCGACTGCCGACTTTTAAACAAACGGAATATATTTACAAAAATAAGGAATGAAACAGAAAAATTTGAAAATACAATACATGAATGATTCATCCTATCCATAACCGACAGGCAATCTCCAATTAATAATGTTGATTCAAATTATTTACAACAATCCCAATAAACAAACCTCCGAGCACAAAGAGTAAAAATTATACCAAAAAGCTTACAGGTTACAAATTCAGAGGACTAAAGGAGGGGGAGTGCGTCCAGTTTCAACAGTGAACCTGACTCAACTAACCCTCGAACTGAACTGAACTGTGCAGCTGGACAGCTGCCCACATCTCCTTGATTACACTAGTTTTCATTAAGTCTTGAAAGCCTTCTTCCCGAAGCATCCTCTGTTAGGTAAAAAAGAGGGACACCAAAGAAGCATTTAAAATTGAGACATATTGGAACATTGGGTTGTTTAGAACCTATCTGGAAAAAAATCAAGGACAACATAATGTGGAAAAGAGACCACCTGTGTGACAACTCCCCGAACATAAAACTGAATCTTCAATGTCCAAAGATGGCTTCAGTTTTCAAAACCTCCAAATGTAATAGTTCATACTCTACAATGCGCATGTACATTATTTTGCTATATACATGCAAACATGCACAACTACATCCAGATTCAGTGTGTGGTAAGTCCATCACTGAGTGCCTCCATTTGTCACTCAAGTCTCAACAATGCATTGGCAATCATGTTTTCAAGATCTGCCACGTGCACAATTTTCAAATTGAATGCCTGCAACAAGAGGCTTCTGCTAAACAGTCTCGCATTTTTGTCCTAACATTTCTCAACATGTCTTCATTGAGTTATGATCAGTGTGAATGGTTGTCTCCATTACGTTGCTGGTAATATAAACACAGAAATCTTGTCGTACCAACACAAATCTCAAAATCTCTTTCTCAACTGTTGAATATTTCTACGAATGAACATTCAATTTCTTGGAGAAATACCCTGTCTTCCCGTCATCTTCCTGCAGGAGTCCAGCACCGATATCCACATCATTCGCATTTAAATCCATCTTGAATTTTTTTGCATAATCAGTTGTGTGTCATCGTGGGTGGTGGTTAACACATATTTCAAATGCTGTCAAATGCCTTCTGACAGTCCTCTATCCACTGACACTTCTTGCCTTCTTTTAACAATTCAGTGTGTGGAGCAGTCACACTGCGAAAATGAGGCACAAACATTCGATAAAATCCACTTAGTCCCAGGAAATGATCCTTTTGACAACATTATGGAAAATTCCCCAATTACCTTCACTTTTAAATCTCATTGTACCATTTATTTATGGCCAATAGCATGGTCAAGAAAGGTGACTTTTGCTTTGTCGAATTCACTTCTCGCTAAGTGTACCACCAAGCCTGCCTTTTGAAGTCGATCGAACAAGTCTGTTAGATGTGTTCCTTCCATGATCCTTCCATGAGTCACTAAAAATCACAAGGTCATCAATGTACACCACAGGTTGGATAATCCGGCAACGTGTTGGTTAGTCCCTGAAATGTGGCTGCACGTTTTTCATACCAAATGTAAGTTGCTGGTCCCACATTTTCAACACAGTCTTCCAACCATGGAACTGGGTATACATCAATGCTTTTAACTGTATTGACGTTGCGATAGTCCACACATAATCGTTGGGTACCATTTGGCTTTGGCACCATGACTATGGGTGAGTTCCAGTCACTGTAACGCACGTTGATTACATCAGCTTAGGGAATGCATTCAATCTCATTCTGAACCTCTACCAACTTTAGAGGATTCTGCCTGTAAGGATGTTGTTTAATCGTAACGACGTCTCCTATATCTATATTATGCGCAATTAGTTGAGTGTGTTCAATAAATATCTGCATATCTCCACATGTGATATTAATAACTCTCTCTGATCATTTCAATTTTTCTCATGAAGATAAAAAAAACTGTCCCAATTTTAGACAAGTACCTCATTGTCCACTTTAATTTGAGGAATGTCGGATTCAGAATCCTCTGAACTTGGTTCCTCCTTCAGCGCCGTAATCATTAACACCTTGTCCTCTGGCTTTCCTTCCCTGTCATTGTACATTTTGAGCATATTCACATGACATACACTGTGCGATTTATTTCCTTCTGGAGTCCCTATCAAGTACTTATCCTCACTCTAAAGCCGTTGTATTTGATAAGGTCCACAAACATTGCTTTAAAGGGTTCACCTATAACTGGAAGTAACAGTAATACCTTATCTCCGATCGCAAAATTGCATTTTTTTTATTTCCTCTCCACTTCTTGTTTTATTGCATGCGGCAATACTTTTAAATGCTGGCTAGCCAACTCCACAGCACTATTAATCATTCCCTAAAATTTGAGACCTAGTCCAACTGTATGGCATTTGAATTCGCATTTACTACTTTTTCCTTAATCAATATTAATGGTCCTTTCAGTTAATGCCCCAAAAATAATTCAAATGGATTGAATTTGCGCTGTTAATTTGGTGCATCCCTGATCACAAAAAGCGCAAATTGAATTCCCTTAACCTTATCATCTGGATAATCCTGATCATAAGCCCTCAACATGGTCTTTAATGTTCTACCTCTCCCTGCAATTTTGGATGACATGCAGTCGATTTGAATTGCTTTATTCCGAAGACATCATAGTGAATATATTAGATGTGAAGTTTGAACCTTGATCTTACTCTATCTCTATTGGTAGTCCGTGTCTATTGCATTTTTTTTAAAAAAAGAGCAATTCCTTTGCAATTCTTTTCGTTGTGATACTGCATCTTGGGATGGCCTCTGGAAATCTAGTCGATGCGTCCAGTATTGTTAACAAATACTGATGACCACCTTTTTGGTTGAGGTCGGGGACCTAGCCAATCAAGTAAGACTCTTGTAAAAGGTTCTTCAAATGCAGGAATAGTTAAAAAAGACGAAGGTTTTATTATCACTTTTGTTTTTTTTTCCAATTACTTGACATGTATGACACTTCTTGCAAACTTAAACTACATCATGTTGCAGTCCATGCTAGTAAAAATGTCTCTGTGTTTCAGCCTGTGTTTTTCTCACTCCTAAATGACTTCTGACAGTAGCTCATGCACCATTCACATCACCTCTTTTCGGTATCCCATTGGAAATACGATGTAATGAGCTTCTGCCCATTTATCATCTCTTTGAGTATGTCATAGTCTCCATTTCCTCATTTGGACATCATTTTTAGGGTAATAACACTCAGCGATATATTCAAAATTCCTAACGTATATGCTTTTTGATAAAACTGCTTGATCCTTTTTTCTTTCTGCTTAAACTCAATTAGTTTAAATGAGCTAAAATATTTGCATGATGCCCTGTTTGGTCAATAGTTTTTCAGAACTATCTGATGGAACAAAGTCTCTTTTAGTGGCACTCCCGCTTCCTTATCTTTACATTGTTGATATCTCCGGTTTTAAGTGGTGACATTGGGGCTTCCTTGCCCACACTCAGGAAACTTCCAGGATAAGAGTCCTGCCTTGCATCAGTTGCCTGCGTCTCCACTGGCTTTTCAACCAGAGTTGGCAGAACTCGGACTGGTGATTCAGCTATATTTTTTTGCAAGGATAGATTGTACTCCTGAAGCTGAGAATTTGTCCAATACTCGTACCACAATTTTTCCACGCCTTTCTGGACACTCTATCCTCACTTTACATCATTATTATGCGCTTTTTTGTCTCAAGGTGAATTCACTTTAGCAGTCCCTTTTGTCGAAGTAGTCCTTCTGGAGTATATATCTCCTGATCCTTTAGCATCACGGACTAAGAGGATCCTGTGTCCCTTAATATTGCATCCTCTTTACATGCCCTATGTCAATAAACTTTCCCTTTGCAGGTATATTTTCTAAGCAGATCTGCCACTTCCTCGTTAACAAACCACTGATCAGCTTAGACATTCTGAAGTAGCTTTCTAGCTTTTACTGTGTTTTCTGTTATCACTCCAGCAAAACTTCCAAACTTATCCTGTTTTCCTGCACCTGTATTTTTTTTCCCTGAACCCACCAACACAGTGCTTTCATGTGACATAATTTATTGCAATGAAAGCACTGGAGCTTTTAAACATCATTGTTTCCTTCAAGTGTTTCCATTTTAGCCTGTGCTAAGTTATCGTGATGATCTTCATTGAGATCTACCTTTCCCTCCCACGTAAGGATTTCTCTTTGCCCCAGTTTCTATCCCTCAAGGACTGAAATTGATTCTAGAAACCAAACTATATTTTATTTCATAATCATCAGCCACTTCAAGCTGCCAGCTTTGCCGTTTTAATTCTTCGTTCTTCCAAATGTTTTTGTACTATATCAGGCAGTGAATCTTTGAATTCCTCCAAAGTAATTGTATCTCTCAGAGCATCTTAGATTTACTCTATTTTTAAAGCTCTTTCCAGCTATCAAAATTACTTTCCTTGATCCTTTCAAACTCAATATAGGGTTTGACCAGGATTCCTCCTTATATTCCAGAAACGTTGTCTTTCGGATTCTGGCACAAGCTCATATGCACTTTCTTTACCTCCTCATACACCCCAGATCCCGCATCTGATAGTGTGGTGTTGAGAATACTTGCCAAACTCAACCACAAAGTTTTGATTGGATCAACAAAAACAACATGGTCTCTGGCCATTGCAATTGTTTAGCCACTTTTTCAAATGAAATGGAAAAGGTTTCCAAATCCTACTCATCAAACTTAGGCAAGGTGTGAAGATAATTTAAAAAGTTTCTCACCAGGTTTTTGACTACCAGGGATTTGCTCATCCTCACTCTGTTCCTCACTAAGCTTTCCTTCAGTCTTCATCTCCATCCTTTTAAGCTTACTTTCCATTCTAAGCGTTTATTTCTGAAGCACAAACCCTCTCTATTTTTCTTTCTCTCCTGCTGAGGACATTCATTGTTTTTTCTTTCCTCTGCTAAACCTATTCATTCTCTGTCTCTACTGATTTTAGCCGTAACTCAAACTGCTTCATTTCCTCTTTTAACTCAAACTGCGTCATTTGCAATTGAAGTTTGCTCATCTCTATAGGTCTTGATTGAGTTTGCAGCAAATTGGAATGCTGAGCTACAGCTGCAATCATCTCATTTTTCCACACGTTAGGAGGTAGCTTCACCACAAGCTTGTCCGCTAATTCCCGGAGCTTGGACTTAAGTGCATTCTGTAAAAAAGGTCACTTCATTCACCTCCAAAACATCCTTGGTTGCTGCAAAAGTCACTGCTATCTGCAGTTCTGCGTCCCCACCAAATCAACACACGAATTAGGAGACACTAATACTTGCGACTCTCTGCCTAAATCCCGCAAATGGCCCTCATTCTGTTATGGAACAGGTCCGGCCCCACAGAACATTTTAAGAAGCTAGTCCAGACCGCAACTTTGTTATTTCTTAAAAGGTAGAGTAGAGTGGATCTTCCCATAGGGAGTTAGCTGATTGATCAGACTGCCGAGTTTTAAGCAAATAGCACTTATTTACCAAATTACCAAATGAAACACAAGAAACTAAAAATATAATACCTTAATAACTAATCCTACATAAACTCGACAGACTATCCAGACTTAAGGATCCCGTTCCAAAATACCTGCAACAATCCCAATAAGCAAACCCCTTAGCACCAAGAGTAACATTGATACAAAAGCTTACAGGCTATAAAGTCAGAAGGACAGAAGGAGGAGGAGAGCGTTCTGTTCCAAAATTGACCCTGACTTCACTAACCCCAGACCTGATCAGACATGTCCAGTTAGAGAGATGGCCACGTCCTCTTGATTATCCAAGTTTCTTATTAAAGACAAGAACGCCTTCTGGCTGCGGCATTACCTGTTAGATATAAACAAAACGATCCCAATGAAACTTGCAAAGTTCAGACATATTGGAATCTTGGTTCATTTAGACTCTCTGTAAAAAGTTATGGCTCACATAACCTTGTCAATGACCGGTTTTGTCACAACATGCCACACATGGCTTGCGGCTGGATTCAGTAAATGCAAGTCTGACTGCTTTGAAGACAATAATGTGTATTCAACTGTTTGTGAGCTTACAAACTGCGTTGAATGGTTCAACATTGCTTTATTAGAGCAACGAGAGGAATATCTAGACAGCTTCACACTTCCTGTGTATGGTGAGGGAAAGTCGGCCCATTGAGGCTCAATTAGCTGGCGTCTGGTGTAGTTGAGGAGAGATCAGCACTTTAAATACATCTAGATCGCGTATTTTGTGGGTGGCTGTGTTGGAGGGGGTGCGGGAAGCGGTGTGTTCAGGTGTTTGCAGCGTTGCAAACATCTACACAGCAGAATCATCTCGCCTTGATAAGGAAACATCCATCATTCTCCCTCACAACTAACTTCACAAGAGCAATTGGTGATGGGAAATGTGATCAATAGTCAGTGATGTCAACACTCAATCAAGTTCAGATGTTATTTATGAACTGAAGGCACCGTACTGAAAGGGGTAAACTGGATCTGTTTGTTCTGTGACTGTGATTGACGTCAGTCTCCATGGATCCTAATGATGCCGCTGGATGGTTTCCCTCTTCTATTAGTAAGGGGCTTCTTGCAATGATATATCCCATTGCAGCAGCAGATGCATCACCTACAACACTAACAGGAAACAGCAGTTGCAGAGACAGGGAGAGGAGAGGTCAGAATCTGTGAGTAGACTGGAATGTTCTAACAATGGATCAAAATCTGAAAACAGTAGACTGGAATGTTCCAACAATGGTTCAGAATCTGAGAACAGTAGACTGGAATGTTGCACCATTGGTTCAGAATCTAAGAACCCAAGGATGGAATGCTGCAACAATAGACAGGAGTTTATCCTTGGGTCTTTCCTATGTTTCCTGGTATTGGAACATATTAGCACTTCGGATATACGGTGTACTGCTGATTATTCAGGCTGGTTACTATCCCATGCTTGCTATTGTTGTTGTTTATGGTAAGTCTCCCCATCTCTATCTATTTACTAATCACATAAGCCATGGTGAAATTCAGTGCTATTCTGTTAACTATATTTGGCAAATTTGGAAACTACTGTATTCAGTTTCAAACTCAAATCCATTCATTACCAAAGGTTTCAAAACAGCCCACTCCCCAGCTCCCACACTTATCTAAGAACAAGACTGTTTACAATACGGAACTACCTATTTGCTTTGAATTGATTTATGTCTTCACATTCCCTCCATCACCAAACAGACCCACTACCAGCTCCATGGTATCCCCATTCCACAGCTTGACATTTGTGCAGTTGCTAATTACGCTATTATACATGCCTTGGAAAAGTTCAGACTTCATGGTTCCAGCTGTCTTCTAATCACTCTTTTCATTACAATGTTTCCATCATGACCGTGTTCTTGTCTCTAAAGTAAATGCATGTCAGGGACACTATGACAGAATAGTAATGTCGCTGGCCACGTCATTTAGCGGTCCATGTTACTACACTAAAGACACTGCTTCAAATCCTATCTCTGACGATGAGAGAACGTAAACTCAAATGGTAGCAATTGGAAATAAGAGAGAATGTCACTAATTTAATCCCACTATCATTTTGTCAATAAAGTTTGTGAGAAGATTTGTAGCTCGGGTGCTCGTTGTTGTGGTTCTGTACGCCGAGTTGGGAATTTGTGTTGCAGACGTTTCGTCCCCTGTATAGGTGACATCCTCAGAGCTTGGTAGACTCCTGTGAAGCGCTTCTAAAGCCACACTACCATATATCAAGAGCATATCCGAACTGACAGCCAAACTATTGCGACCAATGCGACTCATAACAGCATACAAGCAAACAGACACTCTCAGACAACATCTCACCAGAACGAAGGATCCGATACCCCGCATGAGCAAAACCAACGTAGTGTACAAAATCCCATGCAAGGACTGCACAAAATACTACATAGGACAAACAGGAAGACAGCTAATGATCCGTATTCATGAACACCAACTAGCCACGAAACGACACAACCAGCTATCCTTAGTAGCCACACACGCAGATGACAAGCAACATGAGTTCGACTGGGACAACACTACTATTATAGGGCTCGCCAAACAGAGAACAGCCAGGAAATTCTACGAGGCATCGCATTCGTCCACAGATTAAATCAATAAGCACATCGACCTGGATCCAATATACCGGCCACTGCAACGGACAGCTGGAACTGACAACCGGAAGCGGCAGAGACAAACCACTATCAATGCCGGAGGAGACATCACAGAAGTGCTTCACAGGAGGCTTCGAAGCACTGAGAATGTCACCTAGTCAGGGGACGAAACGTCTGTAACACAAATTCCCAGCTCGGCGAACAGAACCACAACATTTTGTCAATAAGTTTATCTATTTCACTGATGTTCTTTGGTAAAGACAACCAACATTATTACCTGTTCTGGATAAAGACGACGTCAGGTCCACAGCAATGTGTTTTGCTCTATACTGCCTTAAGGAATGGCCTCACAGTAAAGGGCACTTAGTGAGGTCAACAAACAGTGCCCTTAACAGCGATTCAGTTATCCTATCTAATAACAATACATAAAGTTTGGGAAAAAAAGAAATGATGCGAGATATCAGAAGAATTAGGAAGTGCCAGAGTATCTGAGCAGAATTGGCAGCCTCGGATCGAGATAAAAATAGAATTGACATTTTGAGTCCAATGGCCATCCATCACAACTGCATGCAACTGGGAAATAGTGTGATTGAGGTTGGTGACAGGGACGTTTCTTATGAAGGGGAGAAGGAGGGAGTTGAACAGGTATAGAAAGAGATAAAGAAGCAAGTTGATGGATTGTTGATGACCAGCTGCAATGGAAATAATAAAACAGATTAATCTTACTTATTTTTCTCCTGCTGCCATATTAACGAAAATCCTGTCCATGTAATGTATACATCTAAGTCACGGTTTGAAGTGAGTTATGTCCCTTTGTCTCCCTTTCCTAAGAGTAATCTTTTTAAACATTCATTAATGGGACGTTGGGACAGCAGGCAATTCCCTTTCCATGTTGTCCTTGAGAAGCTGTGAGAGAGAGCTGACAATATAATCTTAAATTTATAATAAGAGTTATAAATTTTATAACTCTTTTATAATGAACAGATGATAATGCATCATCCTCCACCACTTGGGACACTGCAAATGGATCCCATCACAGCAATACATTTTCCTTCCCACCCCTACCAGCATTCCAGCGAGTCCATTCCCGCAGCGACTACCTTGTCAGGTTCCTGCTCCCCACCAACCCGCACCCCACTCCAGGAACCATTCTCTGCCACAGCAGAAGTGCAAAGCCTGTGCACACAACACTCCCAGCACCTCTGTCCCAGACCACAAAAAATCACTCCACATGCAACAGAAGTTTACATGTACCTCCACCAATGTCATCTACTGTATCAGTTCCATACGATGTGGTTTCCTCAACATCATGAAGACAGGAGGTCTACTTTCAGAACGTTTCAGGGAACATCTCCGGGACACCTGCACCTTGCAACCCAATAGCCCCATTGGTGAACACTTCAAGTCCCCCTCACACTCCTTCAAGTGCATCCAGGTCCTGGGCCTCCTCCATTGTCTAATCGTTACCACCCGACACCTAGAGGAAAAATGCCTCATTTTCTGCCTTAGGGCCCTGCAACTACAAGGGGTCAACGTGGATTTCAATAGTTTCCTCATTTCCCCTCCATCACTTTATCCTTGTCCCAAGCCTCCAACTTGGCACTGCCCTCCTGTACTGTCCAGCGCCTTTCCCATCTATCAGGTCCACCATCATCTCCGTCCTCTCACCGTCTCCCTCACCTTCATCGTAAAGACCTAATGCATTCTCACCTACCTTCCCTTTCAACTCCATACTCCGCCCATTTATCTCTCAGCTCACTTCTTCCACAAGCCTCATTCCTGGTGAAAGGCTTATGGCTGAATCGTCATTTCTCCTGCTCGCTGTATGATGTCTGACCTGCTATGCTCTTCCAGCACTTCAGTCTCGACTCTGATCTCCAGTATCTGTTGTCCTCACATTCTACTAGTTACACCCAGCAGATGTTCGCAGCAAGACTTGTCGTCTCCACAGAGATATAGCATCCGAGGAAAAAGGGTCTCACTGTCCACCCTATCTAACCCTCCGATTATCTTAGATGTCTCAATTAATTCGCTTCTCACCTTCTCTCTAATGAAAGCAACCTCACGTGCCTCAACCTTTCCTCATAAGAACTTCCAGCCATACCAGGCGACATTCTCGTAAATCTCCACTGAACCGTTTCCAAAGATTCCACATCCTTGCTATAACGTGGTGACCAGAATTGCATGAAAAGTCCAAGTGCGGCCATACCAGAGACTTGTACAGCTGCAACATGACCTTGTGGCTCCGAAACACAATCCCTCCATCAATTAAACTAGCACATCGTATGCCTTCTTAACAATCTTATCGACTGGAGTGGCAACTTTCAAGGATCTATATACCTGGACACCAAAATCACTCTGCTCATCTATACAGCCAAGACACTTACTGTGAGCCTATTACTCATTGTTCCTTTGAGCATTGACTGTTGTGAATTAATCAATTTGCTTGAATTGGATTTTTACAAAGAACAGAAGATACAGAAGCCTTAGCCAACATCATTCTATGTCTGAACTTGATTGCAGACTTTAAACACTGTAACACAGTGATGACCAAGTGACCCTCAATCCATCAGCCTACTGCCCAACATTGTATCCCATTGTTGGAGAACTTCAATGCCAACTTTAAATAAATTAAGTTTTGGGCTTTGTGCCGTTCTCAGTAACGAACTCTGGGCGCATTCAAACATATCGTAATAAGCAATTACATTAGAATTTACTGATCTGGTATTCTAAAACATTTAAAGGAGAACAGTTACCTGAAATTTAAAGGAATTCTGGAAATGAAGAATATGCATTAACAAAGGCTGGATGATTTTAATGGATGCAAGGAAGACTTGTCGGTGTTTTTGATGAGTAAATGAAATATGGAATTTGGACAAGTTCACAGATAGATATGTCAAATGGGTAGAATAAATTGTCAAGTTTTTTTTAATGGCCTTCTCAAAGAAAGAGCTAATGGAGAAAGTTTGATTCCTGTTCTGCGAAAATTACAAGAAAAAGTTTCTCTGAACTACAAAGCTCTCCCAGTTCTGGACAGAATTGTGGTAATTGCACTGCAAATTTGGATAAGAGTATTTAAGTAAGAGTGGAAACCGGTTGTAGAAGACATATAAGAACATGAATAATAACATTTAATTGCAATTCAAGTGAGCATATGTTCTCGTGACAGGATGAGTTCAGTAAACTGATAGCTTTCCCTTCGTGATGTTTGTGGCCTTGTCGTATTTTGAAAAGATAATTGAATGTGGTTATCTCGACACTAGCTGACGCATTGGAATCACTTGCGATGAGGTACGTGAAATTTCGGATCTTTTCGATAAAACTACGCGAGCGCCAAGAATGTGATGAATTTGTGTAGAATTCTGAAACTAATCTAAATTGGACTGACACAAAGGAGGGGACTATTAGAAATAGTAACAGCAGGTTAAGTTAGACACCACTGCATTTTAAAGCCTCTATATACTATGGCTAATACTCTTTTAGACCGACTTACTAGTAGATCTATAGTAGAGATATTTGTAACTTATACCAGTTGGCTGGTGAGAATAATAAGCTCTAATCCGCTGCCACTGGATAGGCAACAAGTCTCTGGGCAGTGTTGTAGTGTGCCGTGATTACGTTGACAAGATGACCACTTGGAGGTTTTTCGTTTCACACGAGAATGCGGAAAGGATTCACAGTCATGTGCAACAGATGTTCACAGATAGATTTGTGATCTTCATGTAAATACACTGGGCAAAATGAGATTTTTTGAAGGAAGAAACATTAGAAAGTTAGTCATATTTCTGTAAATAGGCTGCTCTAACCATACAAGATTTCGAGCAAGAGTAGTTTTTGAACATCCTAGTTTTTCCACAAATTCAAATCCGTTACTTCGCAAAAAGAAAAGGAAATGTTTGCTCCTACAGCATTCTAAAGAGTTTAGGGTAATTGTAGTAGTGGAAAGGCAAAGGATAAATTAGCATGAAACGGTGAGTTGCATTTTTTGATTTAATATAGACACACGTACTTGAGTACATTGAAGAAAATGTTTTGTGGGCAGTCCAGGCAGATCATATCAGAGAAAAAAATATGGATCATTGAGTGCTTAGACAGAGCAAGACATTCTGCTTACAATTGTGCAAATCAAGATCAGCAATGGCAAGACCTTAATGGTGGAATTCAAGTAGACGGTTTATTAAGAAAGAGTAATAATAATGGAACGTTCTGAGAGTGAAAATAGTATGAAATCACTTTAAAATGAAAACTTAGTTTAAAATCCACCGAAAGCATGTGAATAGCAGAGATTGTAAACTGCACTTATATGTCAAAAGGACTGTCGTTTGTTCTCTCAGGCTGAAGTGATTGAGGGGTTGTTATAGAGTCATGAAGTCATAGAGATGGACAGCATGGTCTAACTCGTCCATGCCAACCAGATACCCGATATAAATGTAGTCTCATTTGCCAGAATGCTGCCAATATCCCTCTAAACCCTTCATATTCATGTACCTATCCAGATGTTCTTTAAATGTTATAATTGCACCAGCCTCCATCACTTCCTCTGATTTTGGACTCCCCCATTCGAAGGGCAAAAAAGCCTGTCTATTTACACTGACCATGCTCCTCATGTTTTACAAGCCTGTATAAGGTCATCTCTCAGCTTTTGATGCTCCAGCAACATAGCCCCAGCCGAATCAGACTTTTCCTGATTGGAATCATTTCGTAATTTATCAGGTGTGCCACAGCAACTTTAGATTTGGGTTTTTATCGCTTTTAAAAAAGGCAGACATGAATATTTACCCTAAGCAAACTCATACGTTTGCCTTGCAGGATATTTCGTGGAGTATTTTGTTTTGAACCAAACGTTATATGATTGTGTTACACCAAAGTTGCTTATGCTTGGCCCTTGTTGATAGCTCTCTGCTCTCTGGAAAGAAAATATGCAATGGTCCACTCGGTTCATCTGCGTCTGTAAACCAATTTATGTTGTTAACTGAATGTTGTATTGGTGGGATTCAAGTATTAAATCCGAACATATGTCTCTGCTCTAATGACCTGATGGTGAAAGTCTTCTGATTTTGATAAACACATTTTAAGGCACAGTGGGAGCATTCGATTTCATCCTTTCAGAGACGGGTTTGAGATAACACTTAACAGCACAAATACGTCAGGAAACTGACCATCTGATCTCTTCTGCGAGGCCAGCAAATCAGGAAAATGTGTCTGCTCGATTCCTGTCAGAGAGGAAAAAGTGAGGACAGCAAATGCTGCAGATTAGAGTTGAGATTGTGGTCTGGAGAAGCACCGCCGGTCAGGCAGCATCCGAGAAGCAGGAGAATCGATGTTTCGAGCATAATGAATTCATCAGGAATGGGGTGGGGTGGCCGAAGGTGCCTGAGAGATAAATGCGAGGGAGGTAAGTCTGGACAGAAGGCAGCTCTGAATGCGATAGGAAGATGAAGGTGAAGGTGAAAAGGTCGCAGAGCAGGGCGGAGTTGATAAATGGGAAGTAAGATGGACAGGTAGGACAATTCAAGAGGACAGTGTTGAGTTGGATCGTTGGGCCTGGCATAAAGTGGGGGAAGGGAATGGGATAACTGGTGAAACCCATTTAGATCCTGTGTGGCGGAGACCCCAAGGTGAAAGATGAGGCGTTCTTCCTCGAGGTGACTGCTGGTTAGAGTTTACCATTGGAGGAGGCCCCGGACGTCCATGTCCTTGGTGGAGTGGGTGGGGGAGGTAAAGTTATTTTGTCACAAGACAGTGGGGTTATTGAATGCGTGTGTCCCAGAGCTGTTCTCTCAAATGTTCTGTAAGTTGGCGCCCTGTCATGCCAATGTAAAGGAGACAACATCAAGAGCAATGGACACAGTAGCTCACATTTGTACAAGTACTCTGTTAGATGTGGAAGAATCGTTTGGGTCGTTGGATGAATGTGAGTGGCGACGTGTGCATGCAGATTTTGTACTAGTCGTTGCAGGGGAAGATGCAGGGTGGAGACGGTGAGTTGCTGTGGGCGTGGACCTAACAAACGAATCGTGAAGGGAATGATATCTCTGCAGTGCGGATTGGGGATGAGAGGAGAATATGGCCCTGGAGGTCGGGTCTGTTTGTAAATAGTGGAAGATGATGCGATGTATACAGAGGTTGGTGGAGTGAAAGGTGAGGAAGAGGGGGTTGTGTCCTTGCTGTGATTGGAGACAACGTGTTCAAGGGTGGAGGAGCACGAATTAGAGGAGATGCACTGAAGGGCATTGTCAACCACGTGGGAAGGAAATTGCAGTCTTTGAAGAAGGAATCCATCAGCGATATTCAATTGTGGAATTGGCACTCCTGGGAGCATATGCAGTAAAGGCGGAGGAATTGTGCATAAGGGATAGCGCTTTTACAGGGAGCAGTGTCGGAGGATGTGTTGAGCAGGTAGCTGTGGGAGTCGGTAGGTTTCCTTGTTGTGGTTGCAGACGACCAGAGTTATATTTGTCCCCATCCATATCTGCGTT
Source organism: Hemiscyllium ocellatum (assembly GCF_020745735.1). Lineage (NCBI taxonomy): Eukaryota > Metazoa > Chordata > Chondrichthyes > Orectolobiformes > Hemiscylliidae > Hemiscyllium > Hemiscyllium ocellatum. The sequence continues at coordinate 39,132,371 of NC_083433.1, forward strand.
TCAAAGGGACCATTTCCTCCACAACTCACTTGTCATGTCTACGGGCCCCACGAAACCACCCTCCTCTCCCAACATCTTCCCCTGCCATCGCAGGAAGTGCAAAACTTGCGCCCACACCTCCCTCCAAAGGATTCTTCCACGTTCGACAGAAATTTACCTGTACCTTCAAGCACATCATCTACACCTTCCATTGCACACTCGGAAGACAGGAAGCCAGTTTGCAGATTGTTTTGGAAAACATCTCTGGGGCATTCGCACCAACCAACCCCACTGCCCCGTTACTGCACACTTCAACTCCCCCTCACACTCCCCCAACAATATGCAGGTCCTGGGCCTCCTTCATCATCAGCCCGAAAGACGTGCTGCCTGGAGGAAGAGCACTTCATATTCCGCATTGGCACCCTCGAACCACGAATGATTAATGTGGACATCACTAGTTTCCCAACTTCCCCTTCCCCCATATAATCTACATCCCAACATCTTAACTCGGCACCATCTTCTTGAACGGTCCTAACTGCCCATCTTCCTTCCGACCTATCTGCTCCCTCCTCCTCTTCAACATGTAAATTTCTCCGTCACGTTCATCTACCTATCGCATTCTGAGCTACCTTTAACCCAGCCCATCACCCTGCCACTCACCCTGGATAATTTTGGCTATTTCTGGAGTAAATGGGACCACTACAAACAGGATTGTTTTCACCAAAACCAGACGTGCACCAATATCCTTCGTGGGGGTGGAAATTCCAACGCCCTTCGGGTGAGTTTAAACTATTTGAGCAGGGGGACTGGAACCTGAATTGTTGTTTGAGTATATGAGAGTTTGTGAGTGGTGACGTTAGAACTAAGATTTCACGGTCTCAAGAAGGCACCAGCAAGCAAGAAGTTGGTTTCAAACGTGCCTACTTCAATGTCAGGAGCACTCAGAATAATTTTGATGCAGTTGCAGCATGGGTTGGTGTCTGGGATTTCGATGTTGTTGCTATTTCGGAGACATGGGTAGAAAGCTCTTCAAACATGTCCTGAAACACACCCCTACCACAGCCACATCTGCTTCCTCAGTGCTTGCTTCCGCAACCAACTGACCCCACATGGACCCCGGACTACATTCAACTCAGCAGAGTTGGGTTCAGAACAGGGCAACCATTACAGACTGCAAATACAAAATCATCAGCTATGGTTCTCCTTCAGGATCCACCACACCACACTCACAGTCAATCGCCACCACCTAAACACTGTATAGTCAGCTATGCCTCAACTGAGGGCCACTGTCTCAGAACTGCAAATGACCCTTCTGTATTGCAGAGGAACCTCGATTATCCGAATACCAATTATCCATATTGTGGTTATCCAAAGGAGTCTCAAGGTCCTGACAGAATCATGACGTAAAAAACGTGTTCCTAACAGTTTCTTTTGTTTGCAATGATTCAATACGCACCATCTCCAAATGACTGACCTCTCTCTTCCAATCCTTTCCCTGGAGTTTTACAGTGGGTTGTCCCCTAATCCCCCGCTTCCCCAGATAATCTATCCAACATTGGCCTGTTCAGGGCAAACTTGGACCTTGTCAAAAAGTGGGAGTCAACAGTTTTGTGTGTCTGCGTGCGTGTGTGAACAAGATATGGAGACTTATCTCACAAAGGCAGCTGCAGCAGCAGTCTTATTGTTGAGGTCAGTGCGGCTGTCCCGGAGAGGGGGGCGGGTTGGACGGGTTTGGTCGGGCGGGGATGACGGATCTTCAGGGGTGGAGTTAAATGTTGTGGGGAGCAGGCGGGCGGCAGAGTTGGAAAGTCTTGGGGCGGGCATCGTGCCATCTTGGATGGAGTTGGGGGCCAGGCGCGGTGTTGGATGAAGGGGGTGGGGAGTAGTGTTGGAGTGGGGTTGGGAGCGGTGTTGGACTGGGGCGGGGAGCGCTTTTGCGGGCTGGGGACTGTTTTGGCCGGTTGGTGGGGGGAGTGGATTTTATCTGTAAGGAGCACAGGTGATGTTGGGTGTGGGGGCACTTTTGGACAGTTGGGGGCAATGGCTGTGTTGAGGAGTGGACAGTGTTGGACGGGCCAGGCGCGGGGCGGTTTTCGGGGCGGGGGCTCGCACGTTGTAAACTGCTGCAGTCTCCTGAACTGGAGAAAATATTAAAAACTCCAAGCAACAGAGGAAAGGCAGTGAATCGATTATCCGAATAATCGATTATCTGAACGAAACAGTGCCCGCCCATCTCGATTAGTTAACGGAGGTTCCCCTGTATATCCTAAGATGAGCTCATACTCTCAAAAAACAGTATTTCTACACCAACTTAAACATCAAAAACTGGAAGTACAGCAAGCATTTCTCGACCCACCTCCATAACAAGCACTCCACAAACATCCCAGAAGCTGCACCTGGCCTTCGGTCCAGCTATCCGCCATTAGCCACGAGGCAAGTATAGCCGTCATCCGCAAGGAGATCGATGACATCACATCCGCCCCATCGCTGTCGCTTCTGCAGACACTTCTGCCACTCATGATTTCAAAAGCACCATGCATGATATCACTTCTGCCCTTGACGTCATCGCTAATGTGATGTGTACTGCAACCTCTGCCCCACCACTGACAGTATCACCACCATTTCCGCTCACACCAATGTCACTCCCTGCATACTGCTGACACGTTCCCCCATGGATCCCACTCTCACTCTCTCTGCCCCAGAACCGCGAGCGGAACATCGCCCCTGCTAATGACTCCACCCCATTCCTCACCACTACTCCGACTCTAGTTACAGACTCCGCCCCCAATACCAGCTTCAAACATAGACCAGGTCCTAGCTCCAAGGCCGTGCTGAGTTTTCACCATCCTGCCGCACCTCCTCCTCACTAAGGACTAACGATCAGTCCTCAGCAAAACTTCACCTTTATCTCCCTCTGCCCATGCATCAGTGAATTTAATATGCGTCGTGACATCGATAACTTCATCCATTGCGTCTGCCTCCGAGCTTCCTTTTACAATCAGGATTTCTGCCCAACTTCCGAGGACCCCTTTGCCCGCTTCCAGCGCACTCATCCCGCTGGACACCCAGTGCTGGCCTATTACCTGCCCTCGGTCTCATCATTTCCAACTACCACTGTTGCATTAACCGCCTCAACCTGTGTACACCCGTCCCCCACTCCAACCTCTCAGCCTCACAACGCACAGCCCTCCACTCTCTCTGCTCCAATTCCAATCACACCATCAAACCATCCGAAAAATGGGGTGCAGTAGTAGTTTGGCACACTGACCTTTATATGGCTGAAGCTAGGCGCCAACTTTAAGACACCTTTTCCTACCGCCCCCGCGACCATGACCCCACACCCTTCACCAAACGCTGCATCTCCCAGGCCATACACAGCCTCATCACCTCAGGATATCTCCCACTCGCAGCTTCCAACCGCATAGTTCTGGAAGCCTGCACCACTCAATTCTACCTCCTTCCCAGACCGTGTCGCCTGCTCCGGCCTTCCGAACTCATCTCCACCTTCCTTGACACTATCCATCCCCTGTAGTCCAGGAACTCCTCACATACGTTCGAGACACCACCCACGCCCTCCACCTCCTCCAAAACTTCCATTTACATGGCACCCAATGGCTCATCCAATCGCTCTACACCTCCATATCTCATGACCAGGGCCTCCAAACTCTCTGTTTCTTCCTCTCCCGATCTCTCCAACATTATCCTTCCACTGATACTCTCATTCGATTGGCTGGACTGTTCCTCACAATTAACAATTTCTACTTCGAATTCTACCACTTCCTGCAGACGAGTGGGGTACCCATGGGCACCCACATGGGCCTCAGCTATGCCTGTCCCTTTGTTGTCTCATAGAATAATCCATCTTCCGTAGTTGCAACGACATCACTCCCCACCTCTTTCTATGCGACATAGATGACTGCATCGGTGCCACCTCGTGCACCCGCCAGTAGGTTGGAGCAGTTCATCAACTTCACCAACATATTTTACCTCGATCTTAAATTCACCTGAAACATCTCTGAAACCTCTAGGCCCTTCCTGTACCTATCATCTCCATCAATGTTGGCCGACTTAACATTGACAATTTTAACAATCCCAGCGACACTCACAGCTACCTGAATTATGTTTCTTCCCACCCATTTCCCGCAAAAATGCTATTCCTTGTTCCCAGTTCCTCTGCCTCTGCCGTATCTGCTCCCAAGCGGACCAGTTCCACCACAGAAAACGCCAGATGGTGTCCTTCTTTAAAACCATAGTTTCCATTCCCACGTGTTTGAAGATGCCCTCCAACGCATTTCATCCACGTCCCGCACTTCTGCCCTCAAACTAACCCCTCCAACTGCAACAAGGACCGAACCCTCCGTTTCTCACCTTCCACCCCACCAAACTACGAATGAACTGCATCATCTGCCGACATTTCTGCAGCCTACAAACGGACTCCACCACCAGGAATCTATGTCCCTCCCCACCCCTATCAGCTTTCTGCAAAGATTGCTCCCTCTGTGATTAACTGATCAAGCCCAAGCCCCCCAACAAGCCAGCCTTTCCTCCAGGCACTTTACCATCCATCAGAAGGAATTGCAAAACCTGCGACTACACCTTTCCCTCACCTCCATCCAAGTCCCCAAAGGAACCTTCTACATCCATCACAGTTTCACCTGTACATCCACCAATGTCATTTATTGTATCCATTTCTCCCGATGCTGTCTCATTTGCATTTGGGAGACTGGACGACTTCTCTGAGAGCACTTCAGGGAATATCTCCTGGACTCCCACACTAATCAAACCCACTGCCCCGTGGCCCAGCATGTCAACTCCACCTCCAATTCTGCTGCGGACATGCAGGTCCTGGACCTCCTCCACTGCCACTCCCTCACCACGCGACATCTGGAGGAAGAAAGCCTCATCTGTCACCTCGGAATATATAAATGTGGACTTCACCAGTTTTCTCATTTCCCTGTCCCCACCTCAACCCAATTCCAACCTGTCATTCTTCTTTCCCACTTATCCGCTCCATATGCCTCTCCGAACATCACCTTCATCTCCACCCCGTCCAACTATTGTGGTCGTAGGTACTTTCTCCCCAGCCCCACCCCCTTGTATTTATCTCTCCACCCTGGAGGCTCGATGTTCCTGCTCCTCGGATGCTGCCTGACCTGCTGTGCTTTTGGAGGACCAGTCTAATCTTAACTCTGATCTCACGCATCTGCAGTCCTCACGTTTGCTTTGAACATTATAGAGAAGTGAGCTTTACTTTGATTGTGGGCAAAGTGTTGCAAAGGGTAATTAGAGATAAAATTTATAATCATCTAGAAAGGAATGATTTGATTAGGAATAGTCACCACGGTTTTGTGAAGGGTAGGTCGTGCCTCACGAACCTTATTGAGGTTTTGTTTGGAAAGGTGATTAAGCAGGCATGAGGGAAAAGCGGTTGATGTGGGACATATTGATTTCAGTACGACATTTGATGAGGTTCCGCACGGTATGTTACAGCACAAAATACGTCTGCATGTGATTGAGGATGATTTTCAGTTTCTATCAGAGATTGTCTAGTTGAAAGAAAACAGGGAGTTTTGCTTGATGGGGAATGTTCATCCTAGAGTTCAGTTTCTAGTGGTGTACCGTAAGCATCCGTTTTGGGGGTACTGATTTTTTTTCATTTCTATAAATGACCTGGATGAGGGCTTAGAAGGTTAGGTTAATATAGCTTGCGGATACACTAAAATTAGAAGAGTTGTGAATAGTGATGAACGATGTTGTAGGTTACAAAGGGACATAAATAATCTGCAAAAATGCCTGGAACGTGGCAAATGGAATTCAATGCGGATGAGTGTGAGGTGTTTCACTTTGGAAGGAGGAACAGAAATGCAGAGCAATAACTAATTGTTAGATTTTTGGCAGTGTGGGGGACCAGAGAGATCTCGATGTCCAGGTACATACATCCTTGAAAGTTGCCACCTAGGTTAACGTGGTTGTTAAGAAAGACGACGGTGTGTAAGCTTTTATCGATATAGGGACTGAATTTCGGAGTCACAAGGTCATGCTGCAGCTGTACAAACTCTGGTGCGACCACAAATTAACTATTGTGTACAGATCCGTTCACCACATTATAGGAAGGATGTGGGAGAATCCGCGTTTCGGGCATGAGCCCTTCTTCAGGAAGGGCTCATACCCGAAACGTCGATTCTCCTGCTCCTTGGATGCTGCCTGACTTGCTGCGCTTTTCCAGCAACACATTTTCAGCTCTGATCTCCAGCATCCGCAGTACTCACTTTCTCCTCCTAGATGTGGCAACTTTAGAAAGGGTTCAGTGGAGACTCCTAGGATGTTGTCTGGCATGGATAGAAGATCTTATGAGGAAAGACTGACAGACTTGAGGCTCTTTTTGTTCGAGAGAAGAAGGTTGAGACGTGACTTAATTGGGACATATCAGATATTCAGAGGATTGGATAGGGTGAACGGTGAGATTTATTTTTCCTCGGATGGTGATGGCTAGCACAAGGGACATTGCTTTAAATTGCGGGATAATAGAAAAAGGACAATATATCAGAGGTAGTTCCTTTACTCAGAGAGTAGTAGGGACTTAGAAGGCAATGCCTGCTACAGTAGCAGACTCGCCAACTTCAGATTGGTTTCACAAGTCAACACAACATCAAGGGCTGAAGGGCCTGCCCTGCTCTGCAATGATTAGATTCGATTACGTACAGTATGGAAACAGGTCATTTGGCCCAATAAGTCCACACCGAGCCTCTGAAAAGCCACCCACCCAGACCCATTCCTCTGCATGCACTCCTTCAACTAACACTATGGGCAATTTAACACGGCCAATTCACCTAAACTGCACATTGTTTATTGGATTGTGTGAGGAAACTGAAGCATCCGGAGGAAACCCACGCAGACACGGGGAGAATGTGCAAACTCTGCAGTCAGTCGTCCGAGGCGGGAATTGAACCCAGTTCTCTGACGCTGTAAGCCAGCAGTGCTAACCACTGTGCCCCCGTCATGTTCTATGTTCTATATTCTAAATGGGACTAGATTAATTTTGGAAATCTCGTCGGCATAAACGAGTTGGCCCAAAGGATCTGTTTCCATGCTGTACATCTCTACGACTCTATGGGTCTATATTTGATGAACCGTAATAATTTAAAGTGCATGTAGTGCAAAGTTAGTTCATTATAAATTCTAATTATTGCTCCCAATGGCTAAAACAAACATTTGATTATTTTTGCCACAAAGCTCAATGAAAAGTTTTGACTTTTCATTCAAATGAATGCATGCTTATCACTTTTTCACTTATCACATTGCACGGTAACTATAATTTATTCTAAACATTGTATGCTTGCAAATTATTGTTCACTACAATTCAATATCGCAAAGCATCCATTTAGGTTAACATTCAAAGTTCCTCTGAATTATTGTCACATTTAACCTGTTGGCAAATAGCTGAAACTCAAACATTTCATAGAAATTAAATTAATTGATTATATTTAAAAGAATGAAATCTCTATTCGATTGCTCAATTGTTTGGTCACTGTGAATATGTAATCGTTCAAAGGCCAAACGCTTCTGAAACATCAGAGCGACAAAGCCTTCATTTTAATGCAGGCATGGAATACGTAATTGTGATCAGCACAATCGTCACACAGCATGTTCTTTGTTTGGTATAAAATAAAATACACTTCCTTTATTTTTTGTACCATGAAGTGTTGACATGATTTTACAATTTAGATTCAGAGATTCATAACAGCATTATTGTTTTCAGAGATAAAACACTTAATGTCCTGTTCACCACTTATAATTCACATCTTACTATTCCTCGCTCCATAAAACAAAGCAAGCATTATTGCTCAGATCAGCAAACCTTGAAATTAGATGGGGACCTTATAGAGCTGAATAAGATCATGAGGGGTACGGATATGGCGTATGAGCTCAGTCGTTTTACAAGGTTTAGAGAAGTGAGGACTTAAGGGAATCAGTTTAAGGTAGAGGGGAAGGAATAAAAGGGAACCTGAGGGGCCACTTCTTTCCACGAAGGATGGTACACGGATGAGCTGCCAGCAGATGTGGTTGAAGGTGGTACATTAACAACGTTTCAAAAACATTTGGATAAATATGTGGATAGGGAAGGACTGGAAGGATATGGGCCAATTGCAGGGAAATGGGGTTAGCGTGCATGGACATTTACAAGGCGAAGTTGGACCCTCTGTTAATTAAAACCAAACACCCAGAAAAGCTCGCCTCACCTCATAATTTGTTAAAATATGAGCCACACAGATCTCCTACATTCCACTAATTGAAAAAAGTTAGTTTCTTAACTTGAAAAGTGAACGCTAAACAACAGCTATTCACAAATACAAACCCTTCTTATCTTAGCTCCTTACTATCTGACTCCAACTTTCTAAAACTATGCTGTTCCAACAACACACATATTAAATATTACAATCTCAAGGCCACACAGTCTCTATCTTCCCCGCTGTGTTCACTCTTCCAGCCGCTGATCTCCCTAGATCATTTTTTTAAAACTGCAAGTAGGGTTTACATGAACATGGAGAGAGTTGGAGATGGCCAGTTAGCACTACTGCTCTACAGAAGGTACTCTGCTATTGGATGGCAGTAGCTGTTCCTCTAGTTTCAAAATACTGGGATTATTTGCTCCACATGATACAATAATTCTCCTAATTTGATTGCTTTCCTGGTGTCCATGCAATAATATTCAAATTCAGTTGGCTTCTGATATGCTGAGCATTATTTAAACTTTTTGGTTGTTTTTGAATTGCTGTCAACACAGCAACCAAAACTCAGGTATCCATTTCCCAGCCTACTGGGACATGTGGAACAGCCTGACCTTTAGCTGGCATCTGTGGCTGTACCTTCTATTCAGCAAAAATGTTCTGTCTTAAAGTGACAGGACATGCTTTCGGCTTCATAACACCTCCCCCTTAAGAAACAGAAAAGAATCATCAGAATGAAAAGATGGCTTCATTTCTTTTCCTCTAATACTTAATCCCATTATTATGAAATACAAAAGTATTAATCTCAGTTGTAGCATTCGTATTAATTCTGCACACATATATAACTTTGGAATAAGTCAAATCTTATCTACACTCATTCCTTTAAATCCACGATAACACATCTGCTGTCACATTTTTAGGACCCACGGCATGTGCATTTTGTAAGTTTAATTTCGGTAACACAAGACTCCAATGACATAGTATCATATCGTGGTCTGTAAATATTCCAAAAAGTGCGAAAGGTTTTTCGTTGCTGTCCACAACCATCTCCGACAATTTGTTTGTCATGTAAACATTAAAATACTGTCAGGCCAGGACCAAACTCAGTCATTCTTTTTCAACAATGCACATTTTGTATTTTTTTCTAATGGTTATTGAGAATTTTTCGACAAGTAGCCAATTGGCCATTCAATTCCATCATCATCTTTCAGTGTCAATACATCTCTGACCCCTATATCCCTAGCGTCTAACACAATTTTCAAAGGGTTTCAAAACACTTGGTGCAGCTAACACTAATGTCACTGGCTTAACATCTTTTACCACATCTTTTCCAAAGTGACTTCCTTCAACGCCCAGCACAGTGTGTCCTAGCTTACTGCAGTGAAAGCACCTATTCCCAGTGCTCTTCTTGAACGGTCGGTACTGCAATTTTATGTGTTGCACTCCGTTATAGTGAGAACACCTGAGACCTTTCACCACCTTTCAACCACTTGGGCTTATGTTTTCACCTGTGGTTAACTATTGCCACTGTGATTTGCTCTATATCTTATAGCGTAGGATCTCAGTTTCTCCCAATTGTTATGCTTTATCGGATGAAAGTCCTGCCAGAAGCTAAATTTAATCTCATGCACCATTGCATATTTACCTGCCATTTCTGCTGCACTTCTCACTTCTTGGTGATACACTGGTGGTGTGTCCCGCCTCTCTATTTATAGGTTTTGGTTTCTTAAGTTGGGTGATGTCATTTCCAGTTTTTTTTTAAAGGAAGGTAGATAGGGTCTAAATTGCTGTGTTTAGCAATGTACTTCTGGTTAGATTGCCATACCTCTCAGACCTTTTGTGGGTGTCTCTGTTTCGCCTTTCCTAGGATGTGCGTGTAGTCCCAGTCAAAGTGGTGTCCTTCTTTGTCTGTACGTATGGAAACTAGTGATAGTGGGTCATGTCTGTTGGTAGCCAGTTGGTGCTCATGTATCCTGGTAGCACGACAACAGGAGAGTTTGAAATGGAGGAAAAATGATGTTATATACACTGTTTAATCAGTGTGTGTTCAGATAAGAAAGATTGTTCATATATGTACAACACAATCTGAATGAATAACGAAAAAATGGTGCACATGATGTACAAAATTTATAAAACAATCAAACATTATTTGTTCATCATCTGAAGTGATATGTTCCCCTTCTCTCAAAGTTCCCCCTTTTCTGGGATTCCGTACTCCTGTCTCTCATTCTTATCAGGATGTGTGTTGTAAATCTTGCTGATGGTGTCCCAACTTATTTCAGTTAATTCCATTCCTATCAGGAATTAAATATATTGACCTGTTGGGTTCTTTCCAAAGCTAGTGTCTGTCATATTATTGGAGAGAAAAATGCTGGCATCAGACCCAACATTTGAACATATTTCTCTGTTGTTCATGCATTGTACAAAGGACCACAGCACACATAAATTGCCAATATATTGAGGGACATGCATCTACTTCTTTCGATAATCTAGTTTTCGCCTTTCTCATGTCTTCACATCTATATCCTTTCTCTCGTTCTCTCTTTGTATCTTGTTAAGAAATTCCTCAATTTTAATTCGTTTCCTTTCCCTCAAAACCCCTTCTTTCGGTTTATATCTATTGCTCTCTTCTGGATGTAATGTAACTACAAAGGCATTCGGGAGAAGCTGGCCAGAGTTAATTGGAAGGGGAGCCGAGCAAGAAAGACCATCCCCTTATCTAGGGATAATTCAGAAGATACTAGCATTCATCCCAAGGAAGATGATATATACACATGGGAGGACAAGGCAACCATGAGCGATAAAGCAAGTCTTGGACAGCATCAAACCAAAAGAGAATACATACAATGTGATGACGATTATTGGGAATCCAGAGAATAAATTGGCTCTGAAGCAACATCAGTCTGTTATCACGAACACGATAGAGATCTTAATCATGATCAGGGAGAGAAACAATGGGAAACACATGCACTTTAAACACAGAAGGTAGCATTACTCAAGGAAAATATTTAGATGAATTAAACAATTGAATTAAAATCAGTTAAATGCTTTTGTGAAATGTATCAGATTGAAAGTATGACCCGGGAGAGACCCGCAGCAGAATGAAAATTTGAAAACGGAAGTACTATCACATCAGAAACCAGAGTAGGTCATTGAGTAGAGGGCTGATGGGTGAAATGGTCTCGATGTGAAATGGTGAACAGACAGTAGAATTGCATTTCAGACATTGCAGCTGTATATTCGTGTAGAGCTGCAGGCCACAGCAACAGGAGAAGCAGACCTGCATTCAAACACAACCTGCAACATTTTTGCCAAGGGATAATCCTTCAGTCTGCCATTACTATCAATACGGTCTGTGGCTCGGTGACGAGTGTGGGTGAACATGTCAGGGTCAGAACCATGTGAACATAAACCTGATGCTAACACATTAAAGCTACCACACTTGACCAACGGATCTGATTGAAACTCTGCAGTCCTGCCACATTCAGTCATAAATGGCGATGGACAATTAAACAAATGACAGAAGAAAGCACTCGACAAGCCTCCCCATTCTAAATAAGCAAATAGTCCTGCAGCCTCAGTGTAAAAGACAAGGATGTATTATCTGCACTGAAAATGTGTTGCTGGTTAAAGCACAGCAGGTTAGGCAGCATCCAAGAAACAGGAAATTCGACGTTTCGGGCCAGAACCCTTCATCAGGAATGAGGAGAATGTGTCAGGCAGGCTAAGATAAAAGGTATGGAGGAGGGATTTGGGGGAGGGGCGATGGAGATTTGATAGGTGGAAGGAGGTCAAGGTGAGGGTGATAAGTTGGAGTGGGGTGGGGGCTGAGAGGTCAGGAAGAAGATTGCAGGTTAGGAGGGCGGTGCTGAGTTGACAGAACCGACTGAGACAAGGTGGGGGGAGGGGAAATGAGGAAACTGGAGAAATCTGAGTTCATTCCTTGTGGTTGGAGGGTTCCCAGGCGGAAGATGAGGCGCTCCTCCTCCAGCCGTCGTGTTGTTATGTTCTGCCGATGGAGGAGTCCAAGGACCTGCATGTCCTCGGTGGAGTGGGAGGGAGAGTTAAAGTGTTGAGCCACAGGGTGGTTGGATTGGTTGGTTCGGGCGTCCCAGAGGTGTTCTCTTAAGCGTTCCGCAAGTAGGCGGCCCGTCTCCTCAATATAGAGGAGGCCACATCGGGTGCAGCGGATGCAATAGATGATCTGTGTGGAGGTGCAGGTGAACTTGTGGCGGATATGGAAGGATCGCTTGGGGCCTTGGAGGGAAGTGAGGGAGGAGGTGTGGGCGCAAGTTTTACATTTCATGCGGTTGCACGGGAAGGTGCCGGGAGTGGAGGTTGGGTTGGTGGGGTATGTGGACCTGACGAGGGAGTCACGAAGGGAGTGGTCTTTGTGGAACGCTGATAGGGGAGGGGAGGGAACTTTATCCCTGGTGGTGGGGTTCGTTTGGAGGTGGCGGAAATGACGGCGGATGATACGCTGTATGCGGAGGTTGGTGGGGTGGTAGGTGAGAACCAGTGGGGTTCTGACTTGGTGGCGGTTGGAGGAGCGGGGCTCAAGGGCGGAGGAGCGGGAAGTGGAGGAGATGTGGTGGAGGGCATCGTCGATCACGTCTGGAGGGAATCTGCGGTCCTTGAAGAAGGAGGCCATCTGAGCTGCACGGTATTGGAACTGGTCCTCCTGGGAGCAGATGCGGCGGAGACGAAGGAATTGGGAATAGGGGATGGAGTTTTTACAGGGGGCAGGGTGGGAGGAGGTGTAGTCCAGGTAGCTGTGGGAGTCAGTCGGTTTATAGTAGATGTCTGTGTTGAGTCGGTCGCCCGAGATAGAAATGGAAAGGTCTAGGAAGGGGAGGGAGGAGACTGAGACAGTCCAGGTGAATTTGAGGTCGAATTATCTGTATTATCTGCACCATCCTCAGCCAGAAGTGTTGGGTCAATGACCCAACTCACCCTCGCCATGATGCCCAGAGAATCACAGATGCCAGCCTTCAACCAAGTCAATTCGGGGCAATTGACATGAAGAAACAGCTGAACACAGTAAATACGACTCACCCAACTCACCAGAACGAAGGAGCCGACACTCGGCATGAGCAAAACCAATGTAGTGTACAAACTCCCAGGCAAGGACTGTACAAAACACTACATAGGACAAACAAGAAGACAGCTAACGATCCGCATCCATGAACACCAACTAGCCACGAAATGACACGACCAGCTATTGATAGTAGCCACACACTCAGATGACAAGCAACATGTGTTCGACTGGGATAACACTACTATTATGGGACAAGCCAAACAGAGAACAACCAGGGAATTCCTCGAGGCATGGCACTGATCCACAGATTCAATCAACAAGCACATCGACCTTGACCCAATATATCGGCCAGTGCAGGTGCAGCTGGAACAGACAACTGGAAGTAGCAGATGCAAATCACTATAAATGCCGGAGGAAATATAACAGAAGCGCTTCACAGGAGGCTCCCAAGCACTGAGGATGTCACCTAGACAGGGGACGAAACGTCTACAACACAAATTCCCAGCTCGGCGAACAGAACCACAACAACGAGCACCCGTGCTAGAAATCTACTCCCAAGCTTTGAACAGAGATATATTGATGCCCCTACCCTAAGTGCTGTTTCCTCAATCCACCCCTCGAGTCTGTTACAGGGTAGGGGACCACACCATTCACTCACACAGGATCGTTACAGTGAGATGGGAGGAGACCATTCTTCCCCTCGAAGGAGTTACTCAGGAATATAGACCGAAGTAATTCAGCTCGTTGAATACATTGCACAGCCCAGGAGGAGGCCATTCAACCCGCCTCAAGTGCTGCAGAGGAACAGTATGCTGTCGCTAACAGAAAATAGACAGCAGAGATAAATGTATATATTTACAAAACTGTAACTAGTTTTGACTCAGAGACCACTATCGGGTCATCAATGATTAATAATCTAAATCAAATATCTGGATGAGGGACTGAATGGATCAAAGCTGAATTACCTTTTACACCAAGATGATCATTCAATATATCTTCAAGTGGAGGTAATGAATCTGCATTGTGATATAGACAGGGAAAGTTAGTGAGCAAACATTCAGCAGAAATAATATGACGTGATTTGTCTATTGTGATAAGAAGGATAGAACAGCAGCAAACAATTTAAATGGAGGGAGACTCAGAACTCTGTGATGCAGATATTTTTCATATTCCTGGTACATGAATCATGTGAAGTCTGTCTGCAGCTGTAGCAAGTGTTTTAGAAGGTAAGTGGAATGATGCTGTTTGTGGCAACGGGTATTGGGTTTAATTAGGAATGTTTTACTGCATCTGTACAGGGCATTGCTGAGACCACATCAGATACACTGGGTGCAGTTTTGATACTCTAAGCTAAGAAAAGGATGTAATTCCTTTCGAAGGTTTTCAAAGATGCTTCCTTTTACTCATTCCTGAAATGAAGGCCTTTTGTTATCGGAGATTATCTGCTAAAATCGTAGATGAGAAATCTCATTCAAGCACGATTCTCAGAAGCGTGTTTCAGCTGGATACATATTTTCTCTTGTTAAGGAGACGAAAGTTCGAGACTTTTTTATGAATGTGATGTGCTGATGTACACAAAAATATTATGAAGATATCAACCCATTTATAAAAAAAATACCCAGACACATATAAAGATGTCATCAAATTATAAAGCGGGCAATCTTTTTTTGTTTAGCTAATGAAAGGCACTGTGCACAACAACAGCAATAATGCACCAGCATACAGCATACAGTCTATTATCTTCCATTACAGAGAATGATCATGTAGATCGCACATGGTCCAGTTTGGTGTTCAGTTGATATTACAGTATTTATCCGCATTCCCAGGCATTTGTGTGAGCAGAATAACTTCAAAGGCAGAAAAAAATGGGGCCCTCGATCATTTTGCCATTTGTTCAGAGTTCAACTTTCTGTGTCTCACATTTTTCTAGAAAATTACCCAGTCTGAGACCTATTTCATTGGCGCCAGCACTCAAATGGTTGCAGTTTAAATTTTCTTTCTCCAGTAGAGTCATGGGAAAAGACATCAGTGACCTCCGAAAATTGGTCAGAACACCATCAAGAGATCCTCAAAGGGCTGTTAAAGGTTTTGATGACTGGATATTCCCATTTAATCAAAATTATGTATGGTAAACATTTGACAGATAAATGAGAGTAGAAAAATGAAACACAGACAGAAAAGTGCTGCTGAGACCATAATCAGATCATAGTGCGTGGTGGAGCAGTGACACAGTGTCTGATTTCTCACTTTTGCTCCACAGTCCCATGTTACCATGTTGAATTCAGCCCCTCACTGCTTCTGCACAAGAGCAGATGGAGGCCACTTGCTCCAAATGCCTGGTCCACAGTAACACAGGATCCCATTCAATCCCTCCAGACTGTGACACACTGTTTCCAGGCTGTTTGGTATGGGTTGGAAAATGCTATTTGGAAATCCACTCCGGGCTCGAAAGACGCCTCTGGTCTCTTTACAGAATGCCTTCTCTCTGCGAAATGTGCTTCATTTGTTGGTCATGGTATACACCAAGATTCATTATTAATAAAGCCCACTAACCTCACCCAGAGATGACTCAAAACTGCTTTGCTCTCTCTGATTGCAACATTCAAAAACAGAACGTCTCGGAACATTACAACCATTAACTTTGTAATTACGGAAAATATGAACATAAGGAGTAGGAGCAGGTAATTCGGACGGTCAAGCCATTGTAGACGATCATGGCTGTTAGCATTAACTCCTTTTCAATATCCAATTCATCACACCCGCGAGCTCTCTGACAGGGCAAAGATACATCTACCTCCTCTTTTAATATTTTCAGTGATTAAGGTCCCAGAACTCTCTAGCCCAGCTATTTTCTGACATTGATTCCCCTCTGCCAGAGTAAAATACTCCCCACATATGCAGCATCACCTATTGATATGAACAAAATGTGTAAACATGGGCTCAATAAAGAGTGAATGGCCTTGATATCAAGGCAGTATTTGACTGAGGGTGTCATCGGGACCACCTACTTATTTGACATTAATGGGAATCAAGCGTAACCTCCCCACTGGTTGGGGTTTTTCAGAGTACAAAGGAAGATGTTTGTGACCGGTGACTCACAATCCTCTCAGCTCCAGGACATCTCTTCAAGAGATCCTCCAATTAACTTCCTCAGCCCACACACCTTCAGTTCCTTCGTCAACGTCGACGCGCCCGCACCCCTGGCACTGCCATTCACGATAAGATCAGAAGCGGGTGGTCACTGAAGATCACACAAACTTCAGAACATTTTGTCCCCCCGAGTTCCAGAACCAGCCTCTGTGTCTATGTGCAGCAAACCTGGACTGCATTCCAGTTTATGCTGTTAAAGTGTCGGTAACATTCATGTAACAGTACTGGCAGACACTGCACATATCCACAGTTAAAAGAGCAGCTCATTCAGCATCTCAGGCTGGTTGCACGGATATGTAGAAGCCATTCAGCCCATCGAAACGACTGAAAAAGAAGAAGGACAACACATTCAATCGTGATACCTGTTCCAAAGGAAGACAAGGGCTCTCGTCAGTACATTGATCTATTGAACTAGAACAGGCAGAGCCCAATCACACCCTTGAACCTGTTCCATGGGATCAGGAGGAGGTCAGCCAGCCCCTGAAAACATTTATACAGGAACAGGAGGGTGTTATTGATACTCCAACCTGAAAAACCAATGGAGCAGAGAATGCACTCATAGACGACTCCACAATGTTCCTCGTGGTTCCGTTGCCTGAGCAACGCATTATACTTTAACATGTTTTGCCAGCAGTGAGGAAGAAAGCCAAATGTTTTGTACCAAGTCTCAAAGAGGCATCTTCTATCTCTGAAAACTGACGCATGTTCTCCATGGAGGTCCGAAGCTGATCGGAATTGTTAACTGTTACAGCATGAAGGTATTGAGGCTCCTGTCGGGATTGTGGATTACATGACGTTCATAATATGGGGAAAGGTTACTCAAAGACTGACCCTCTCTCTCAATCGAAAT
This sequence comes from Hemiscyllium ocellatum, assembly GCF_020745735.1. Classification (NCBI taxonomy): domain Eukaryota; kingdom Metazoa; phylum Chordata; class Chondrichthyes; order Orectolobiformes; family Hemiscylliidae; genus Hemiscyllium; species Hemiscyllium ocellatum. Next base: position 39,149,616 of record NC_083433.1, read on the forward strand.
GGGGAGTGGCGTGGCGTGAGAGGGACGTTCCCAGAGGCTTTTAAACTATCGAGAACATATCAACCAAGTAATAAACAAGCCATGGAATTTACCGCCGTATCATTGTCTGTTTTGAATAAAATGAGTGACTGTCCATCCCCTTTAAATTCAATGAAATCACGGCTTATTCCCTCAAAGCGTTACAGATTAATCCTCATATACTCCCTTTGGTACAAGCATCCCAACAATGAGTCTGGTGAAACTCCTTTACACTCTTTTATTATTTCATCTCAAGGAGAGAAAAACTGTCAACATTTCCCCAAATAGTATCTCATCAACACTCTCAGGGTTGATAGCAATAATTCTGTTCCCTCATTTAGCTGTCTCAGCTTCTTTACTGTGCTGTAAAAAGCCATTACTTCTCTTTCCATGGCGAATGATGTGGAATTTAGAAGTTCCTTACATCTGTACGTCAGCATCAATAAAGTCATCACCAGAGGCGCTGATGGAGATGAATATCACTCTTGGAGGGAGACACAAGCAGAAAGACTTCATTCGAAACAGGGAATGGTCACCTACCTGAATGGAAATGATTTGCAGGAACATGAATATCAGGCAGAGGACGGGAGCTATCTTTTCTTTTGTTCTGCCCTCACGGCAAGTGTGCAGACCTAGTCAGACCAGTATGTTGTGCTGATCCTGAAATGAGTAGCTGGTTCAGCTGTTCCACAGGACAGTACAGAGTAAAACTCATTGCTGTGGGTTTGCAGTCACACAGAGACCTGACCAGGGAAGGATGATCCATCAACCTCTCTACAGGACATGAGGCAAACAGATAGGCTTCTGATTAAAACAAGTGGTGATGATTTCATTTGCATTCCACCAACTTCCTTCATGAGACACCAAAATATTCTTATTCTGTGCCTCTTGGTGATGAGTCAATGAGTTGACCACCATGAACTGTCTGTCCATCTGTCAGATTCTCTGGAGAGAACAAACTACCCATCTCAAGTGTAAATATTTTGTGACGTAAGCATAGTTAGAAGGAGCTTGAAACGGTTATATCTGGATTCATCAAAGGTACAAACGAAGGATTATTCAGCAGTTGCACCGAGGCTGGGAAAGTGACTGAATTTTCCTGATAGTGGACTGAGGCAGAGTTGGTGAGTGGGGAGAATATGTAGAAATGTAAATCTGAATGGAGAATAAAGATCATGGAGTTTTAGAACAGTGTGGTTTATCCTCGCATATTGTTGTGTAAGTTGTGAACAGTAATTTGCTAGTTATAATCTGTAAGGAATAAAATTTTGGACTGAGTCTGAAAATGATGACTTCGAAATTCTAAAATTCGAATATGAACAGCATTGCAGTTCAACTTAGTTTAATGATCAGATGGAATGACTTACCCGGAACACCAACTATAGCGAGGATGGGATAGTAACCACCTTGATTAATCCAAAGGATATCTTCGATCTGTGATGCTAATGATATCCAAGGCTGAGAAAGATAGTGAAGACCCAAGGATAAACTCCCGTCTGTTGTAATATTCCAGTCTAATGTTCTCAGATTCTGATCCATTATTGGAATATTCCTGTCTAATGTTCTCAGATTCTGATCTCTCCTCCCCCGTCTCTTAAGCTGCTGATGCCTGTTAGTCCAGTCTTTGGTGCTCCCACCCATATTGGGATGATACATCGAACCCAGTCCTTAATTAATAGAAGAGGCAAAACCTACAATGACGCATTTAAGTTCCACGGGGGCTGACATCAATCACAGTCACTGAACACATATTTTCAACGAATGCCTTTCATGTCAATATTATTTTATTAAAATTCCAAACTATGATTCAAACTTCTGCATTCTGGATGGGATATCTGAGAGTGACTGATAGAACAAATCTTGAGGCTGGTAGATAAATTGAGTGTAACCATTCAATCTGCCTTGGATGTAGGAGTAATGTCATAAGTTTACCAGAATGTAAACATGCTTCTCTGTTTACAAATGGAAATGTACATTCTGGAACTAGTGATCAAGCATCATAATTTCGTTAAAACATAGAACATAGAACATAGAAAAATACAGCGCAGTACAGGCCCTTCGGCCCTCGATGTTGCGCCGACCGAATCCTACCTAACCTACACTAGCCCAATAACTTCCAAATGCCTATCCAATGCCCGCTTAAATGACCATAAAGAGGGAGAGTTCACCACTGCTACTGGCAGGGCATTCCATGAACTCACAACCCGCTGTGTAAAGAATCTACCCCTAACATCTGTCCTATACCTTCCACCCCTTAATTTAAAGCTGTGTCCCCTTGTAACAGCTGACTCCATTAGCGGTAAAAGGTTCTCAGTGTCTACCCTATCTAAACCCCTAATCATCTTGTACACCTCTATCAAATCTCCCCTAAACCTTCTTTTCTCCAATGAGAACAGCCCCAAGTGCCTCAGTCTTTCCTCATACGATTTTCCTACTATACCAGGCAACATCCTGGTAAACCTCCTCTGCACTCGTTCCAATGCCTCCACATCCTTCCTATAGTATGGCGACCAAAACTGCACACAATACTCCAGATGAGGCCGTACCAGAGTCTTATACAACTGCAACATGACCTCAGGACTCTGGAACTCAATTCCTCTGCCAATAAAGCCCAGTACACCATATGCCTTCCTCACAGCACTATTTACCTGGGTGGCAACTTTCAGAGATCTGTGTACATGGACACCAAGATCCCTCTGCTCATCCACACTACCAAGTAGCCTACCATTAGCCCAGTAATCCATCTTCTTGTTACTCCTACCAAAGTGAATGACTTCACACTTAGCTACACTGAATTCCATTTGCCACCTTTCTGCCCAGCTTTGCAACTTGTCTATATCCCGCTGTAACCTGCCACATCCTTTCTCACTATCCACAACTCCACCGACTTTTGTGTCATCCGCAAACTTACTCACCCAGCTTTCAAGCCCCTCCTCTAGATCATTTATAAAGATAACAAAAAACAATGGTCCCAAAACAGATCCTTGAGGTACACCGCTAGTAACTGCACTCCAAGATGAACCTATACCATCAACTACTACCCTCTGTCTCCTTCCAGCCAGCCAATTCCTAATCCAGACCTCTAATGCACCCTCAATGCCATACCTCCGTAGTTTTTGCATTAGCCTACCATGGGGTACCTTATCGAACGCCTTACTAAAATCCATATACACCACATCTACTGCTTTACCCTCGTCCACCTCCTTAGTCACCTGCTCAAAGAACTCAATAAGGTTTGTGAGGCACGACCTGCCCTTCACAAAACCATGCTGACTATCCTTGATCACGTTATTCCTATCCAGATGTTCATAAATCTTATCCCTTACAATTCTCTCTAAGACTTTGCCCACCACAGAAGTCAGACTCACTGGCCTATAGTTACTCGGGCTATCCCTACTCCCCTTCTGGAACAAGGGGACCACATTCGCCATCCTCCAGTCTTCTGGTACAATTCCCGTTGACAATGACAACATCAAAATCCAGGCCAATGGCTCTGCTATCTCCACCCTAGCTTCCCAGAGGATCCTAGGATAAATACCATCAGGCCCAGGAGACTTATCTATTTTCATCCTTTCCAGTATTCCCAAAACCTCTTCCCTACATACTTCAGTGCCATCCATTCTAATCACTTGTGACTCAATATTCACACCAGCAACAGTGTCCTGTTCCTGAGTGAATACTGACGAAAAGTTTGAGACAATTTTTATAGTTCATGATTTGATGGGAATGTTTGCCTGAGACAACGTGGGGTTATAACATACAAATGGCATGGATATGTTAACAGAGAATTGTACGTGACAAATACAATTCAGATTGTTATTCCAGGTTCAGAGAGAGGCAGATGAGGCCTGTCCGATTGATGGTATCAAGGTTACTGAACTGTGACGAAGTGTCATTTACTGGACTTCAATTACAGTGTGATGATGGCATTGTGGAGGAGACAGAAAACAGAGAATTGGGGGACATGGCAGTTCAGACTGGAGGGAGGGAAAATAATATTCCCCAGTCATCAATATTGGAATGTTACCCTTTATAACTCATATGAAGAACAGATTCAATGATACATTTAAAGTGAAGAATGAGGAGTAAAATCTGTTTATTGAACACAAACTACAGGACAAAATGATTTTCTGTCTATACTAAACTATGGAAAGTAGAAAGAGATAAGGTACACTCATAATATTGATTTACATATATTGACATGTGTATTACAAAACCACGGAAGTGGTGTGCAATCTTTCTCAATCATTATCTGGCTCACAGCTGAGATGCTGATTTCCCCTCGATCAATGATCCACCTCATTTTGATTCTCTTGTGCAGTATCTCAGTATCGAGCAGGATTCACAGATCTTGCAGCTGTTCACTCAGTCTATTTGAAATAAACCACCGTCTCAATGTAAAAACAAAATACTTGGGCTTTTGGACTCAGTTTAACTGTCAGCAACTCAGCTCTGTGATATTATTGAAGATTGATGCTCTGGGACCACAGCCAGTATCCGCACAGTGCTCAAACGGTATGACAATAGATAAAGGCCTTGCAGTCCGTGAGAATTTATAAATACAACTTCCATTTTCTGTCTGTTCCTGTTTATCTCCCCTGGTGAGGTCTTCTGATTTATCCAACTCACCCGTGTTTAACATCCCTCCAATCACTCCCTGTTTCCAAATTGTTCAGTAGTACAGCTTGATGTTGTAGCCAGTTTGGAGAAATGGATAGAACAGGGACACGATTGATCGTTCGAGTTTCCAGGGTTTAGATCCTTTATTAAAAACTAGGAAGGTACTAATAATGTGTGCGTGTGTGGGGTGGGGGGGGGGGGGGAAGTGCGGGGGTGTGTGGCAATGTTAATCAAAGACAATATTACGTTGGCAGAAAGGATGCTTGATAAGGACTCGTCTCCTGAGTTAGTATGAGCAGGGGTGAGAAACCAAAACAGAGAATTCACCCTGTTTTCAGTTCCCTGTAGCCCTCTGAAAAGATCCAGAGATGCAGAGTAAGGATTACAAAGATGATACTGGAGAGGAGCGAAAATAACAGAGTAGTTATTATGGAGGACTTTAACTTTCCAAATATTGACTGGAAACGCTACAGTTGAATTACTTCATATATACCATTTGTTTTGTCAAATGTGGGCAGAAAGGTTTCATGACACATTATGTCGACAGGCCAACAAGGGACGAGGCTAAATTGGATTTGGTACTGGGTAATGAATCAGACCACGTATTAGATTTGGAGGTAGGTGAACACTTGGCTGACAGTGACCACAATTCAGTTATGTTTACCTGAGCGATGGAAAGGGACAGGGCAAGAGTTATAGCTGGGAGAAAGGCAATTATGATACGATTAGGAAAGGTGTTAGAATACATAGGATGGGGATGGGAACTGCAGGGGATCGGCACAATTCAAATGTGGAGCCTTTTCAAACAGTTACTGTGTGTCTTTGATAAGTTTATCCAAGTCAGGAAAAGTGGAAGTGGTCGAGTGAGGCTGCTGTGGTTGACTGAAGAAGTTGAATCTCTGGTCAAGAGGAAGAAGGAGACTTACGTTAACATGAAACTTGAAGGCTTAGTTCGGATGCTTGAGAGTTCCAAGTAATCCTGGAAGGACTTAAATAAAGTTTGTGAGAAGACGTGTACGCACTCACAGTAATCCGATTCACTAGAGAGGAAGAAAAGGACAACGAACTTCCATTCCTAGACGTGATGGTACAGAGAACACCGAAGGGAGACTTCACCACAAAAGTATACAGGAAAGCCACACACACAGACCAAGTCCTGAACTACGAAAGCAACCACCCCAACACACGCACAAAAAAAAGTTGTATCAAGACGCTGTTCAAAAGGGCTATTACACAAGGCAGTACACCAGAACTGCAAAAGGAGGAAGAAGAACACCTATACAATGTATTAGCTAAAAACGGATACCCGCGCAATTTCATCAACAGATGCCGAAGGGAAAAACAACAGAACGAAGGCATGCTGAAATCCAAAGGACTAACCACACTACCATACATCAAAAACATTTCCAAAATGACGGCCAGACTACTGCGACCACTCGGACTCATAACAGCACAAAAACCAACAGCCACTCTCAGACAACAATTCACCAGGACGAAGGACCCGATACCCAGCATGAGCAAAACCAACGTAGTGTGCAAAATGCCGTGCAAGGACTGCATAAAACACTACATAGGACAAACAGGAAGACAGCTAACGATCCGCATGCATGAACACCAATTAGCCACGGAACGACTCGACCAGCTATCCTTAGTAGCCACACACACAGATGACAAGCAACATGAGTTCGACTGAAACAACATTACTATTATAGGACGAGCCAAACAGAGAACAACCAGGGAATTCCTAGAGGTATGGCAGTAATCCACAAATTCAATCAATAAGCATATCGAGCTGGAACCAATATACCGACCACTGTAACAGACAGTTGGATCTGACAACCGGACGTGGCACGTTCAAACCACTACAAATGCCGTAGTAAACACCACAGATGCTCTTCACAGGAGAGTCCAAGCACTGATAATGTCACCTAGACAGAGGATGAAACGTCTGCAACACAAATTCCAAGCTCAGCGAACAGAACCACAATAACAGAGATAAGAATAGCCAAGAGAGAGTATGAGAACTCTTTGGCAAGTATGATCCACGAAAATGCTCAAGCTTTCACGTATGTCACGAATAAAAGAATGACCAAATTAAGATTAGGACCAATCAAGGACAATAATGTGAAGTTGTGTGTGTAGCCCAAGGAGATAGAACAGGCACTAAATAAATATTTGAATCAATATTCACAATAGAAAACAATCCTGTCGAGGCCGACATGCAGTAAAAGCTATTAGACCAGATGGGATTGAGGTTCTAAGGTGGCGATGTTAGGAATTCTGGAGAGTGTGAAAATAGATAAGTCCCCTTGGCAAGATGGGATTAATCCTAGGATACTCTGAGAAGTTAGGGAGGAGGTTACACTACCATTGGTTCGAATCTTTACATCGCCATTATCTACAAGAATAGTGCCAGAATACTGGACGACAGCAATTGTTGTCCCCTTGTTCAAGAAATGGAGAAGAGTCAACACTGGTAATTGTATACCAGGTTTACTTTGGTTATGGTTAAAGTGTTGGAAAGGATTTTAAGAGATAGGATTTATTATCATCCAGAAAAGAATCATTTGATTAAGGATAGTCAACAAGGTTTTGTGTAGGGTATGTCATGCCTCCCAAATCTTATTGAGTTCATTGAGAATGTTACTAAACAGGAGGAAGAGGGTAAAGTAGGGTATATGGATTTCAGTACAATGTTTGATAAGTCCCCCATGATAGGCTCTTGCAGAAAATATGGAGAGTGCCGTGTTGGAAAAGCAGAACAGATGAGGCAACGTCCAAGGAGTATGAGAGTCGATGTTTCATTTGTAAGCCCTTCATCAAGAATCGGTGTTCTGGTCTCCAGCATCTGCAGTCTTCACTTTCTCCTAGCTCCTCGGATGCTGCCTGATTGCTGTGCTTTTCCAGCACCACACTTTCGACTCTACTCTCAAACATCTGTAGTCCTTACTTTCTCCCAGAAAACATGGAGACGTGGAATTGAGGGTGATTTAGCGCTTTGGATCAGAAATTGGCTATCCGAAAGAAGATAGAGGGTGTTAGTTAAAGGGGAATTTTCATCCTCGAGTTCAGTCGCTCATGGCATATTGGAAAAACTTGTTTTGGGGTGACTCTTTTTTGTCTTTTGAAAATGACCTTAATGAGGGAATGGAAGTATGAGTTCATACATTTATGGTTCGCAGTTAGGTCGGTGGAGGTGTGGGCAGTGCTGAAGGATGTTGCAGGTACTGAGATGTAATGTTCTATGTTCATGCATCTACCATGGACTGAATAGCTTCCTTTTATGATGCAACAATTCTGAGGTACTCTGAACCACAATAAAAGTTTTAGGTGACTGAAGAGACAAGCTGTCCCAATAAAGGATACACACTGCACAAACATCCATCATCTCTTCGTGTTCATGATATGCAGCGGCCACAAAATATCTGTCCAAACAAAATAGATTGTTTCAAATTCAAGCAGTTAGGAGAACGTTCACCAGAGGAGATTGCCATCACAGGATTTAATGAATAAAAAGATTTCGGAATAACACAAAAAATAAAATAATGTCACAGGAGCATAATAATTCACAGCAGAGTAAAACGTATTGTTCAGTTTTGGTCACCTTGCTATAGGAAGGATGGTAGTAAACTGGAATGTTACAAGGATGTTGCCAGGACTCAATGGTCTGAGTCATAGTGAGAGTTTGGATAAGCTGGGACATTTCTCATTCGTGCGCAGGAGACTAAGGAGGTCATTAAGTTCTTCCAGAGGGTCGTCATGGCCCACATCAGTTCCAGTCTCCCAGTCTGCCTCGATGCGCTACAATTAACCTACCAGTGGAATGGTCCAGAGCGGGTGCCATATCCCTGGAACATCTCGACAAAAAGGACACCTACGTCAGATTCGTGTTCATTGACTGTAGGTTCACCTTCAACACCATTATTCCCTTCAGACTGAACACAAAACTCCGGCCTTAGTTTTGGCTCCCCCCTCTGAAATTGGATCCTCAGTGCTCTGGACTACAGTGCACAATCAGTGAAAGTAGGTAAGTGTGTTTCTTCCATGGTAACTTTCAACACTGAAATCGCAAAGGATTTGTCCTCAGCCATGTAATATACTCCCTGTAAACCCACGACTGTATTGCCAAATTCTGAACGAATACCATCGACCTGTACATGTGACAATGAATGCTATCGAATCAAATTAAACCAAATCATATGATAGAGAGAGAGAAATTGTCACAACGTCAATACACCCAGATGAAACCTCTGCAGCCTGCAAAATCCGGTCAAAAATCGTCATAGACGATTAAACAACTAACTGGTGGAGAGGGCTCCACAATTATTCCCATTCTATCAATGGATCAGCTCTGCACATCAGTGTAAAAACAAGGAAATACCATCCTAGCCAGGGGTGTTGAGTCAAAGATGCAACTCACCGTCAACATGATGCCCACGGAATATAGATGCCAGTATTCAAACAATTCGATTCGCTGCATGTGACATGAAGAAACGGCTGAACACAATAGATACGACAAAGGCAATGGATCCTGACACCATTCCGGTAATAGGACTGCAGACTTGTGCTGTACATCAAGCAGTGTCCCTTGGGGAAGCTGTTTAATTCCAACTCCAACTCTGATCTCTCCCTGGCAATGTGTAAAATTACTCAGCTATGCCTAGTTCCTAAGCAGGGAATAATTACAATCTGACCAATTACAACCCCCTCAGTCCCATAACGATCGTCAAATTGGGAGTACTTTTTGATAAAGCTGTCAAGCAGCACAGACATGACTTGCTCAGTGTGGTTTCTGATAGGTCCCCGTGTGGAGATGGTGCTGTTTTGGAAAAGTCACTGGATTAATAATCCAGACCAGGCTAATGCTCTGGAAGCTGGTGGAAGTTAAAACAATTTATAAAATATCGAGATCTCAAATCTGGTGACAGTAACAGTGACCTTGAAGTCAATGTCGATTGTAAATGCCAATTTGCTTTTCCAATGTACATTCAAGAAGTGAATCTCCCGTGCTTTCCTGGTCTGGCCTAATAGTGACTCCAGACACACAGACATGTGAGAAACTCTTCAATATTCTCTGAAAAGGCCAAGCAAGACACTCTATTGTATCAAACTGCTCCAAGATCTTAAACGAAAAAACCGGACAGAACACCCAGCTCCAGCCTTAGTATGGAAAAGGGAACGGAAAACACAGTCCTGTTGACCCTGCAGAGACCTCCTTCCTAACATCTGCGAACTTCTGACAACATTTTACAGAGTTTTCCCACAGACCGCACAGAAACATCGGGAATGGAATAAGCCATACAGCTCATTGAGCCTGTCCCATTCTAGTTAATATCTGAACATCTCCTCAATGCACTTTCCCCACACACTGTCCACATCCCTTAATGTAATTAACCTTGTGAAGCTATGAAATAGGAACTGTGGTCGTCCCTTTGGTCTGGAGAGTTTGTTATCCAATTCAAGATAATGATGGCTGACCCCTTATTTCTACACCATACTCCTGCTCTCTACTCGATCCTTTCGGTGTCTAGACATATTTATTAGTCTTTAGTATCTTGTCTTCCACAGCCTTATGTGAGAGAGTATTCCCAGGTTCGCCAGTCTCTGAGTGCAGACATTTATTTTTATCTAAATGCAATGTGACCTGTCTGTACCTAATACTGTGGCCCCTTGTTTTAGACGTCCCAACCAGGGGAATTATCATCACTGCTTCCAATCTATCTAACCCTGTCAGTGTTTTATGTATTTCACAGAGATCTCCACTCATTTTCCTAAGCACCATGGAATACAGGCTCAGTCGATCCAGACTCTACTCCACAAAAAGCCTGTCATACCAGAGATCAGTCTGTTCATCCTTCGCTGCACTCCATCATTGTCAAGTTTGTCCTTTATTAGTTAAGGAGACCAAGACTGCACACATTACTGCACAATTTTCGAGTTTTAGTCTCACCAAGGACCTGTAAGCTGCACTGAGACACACTTACTGCTGGACACAACTCGCCCTGAAATGAGGGTCAACATCCCATTGATATTCCAGACTGCTTTCTGCTCCTGCAATAGTGCTTTCAGTGATTGGTGTACAGGGAGATCCCAGATCCTTTTCAATATTACAGTTCCCCACTTGGCGAGTCTGTGTAAACTGGTCTGTGTGCCAATGTATTTCCAGTTTTGGCGTCTGTCTTCAGAACTCACTGCCCTGCATGGAACTCGGAGGTCTGTCCAAACAATAACAAAAGAAAACTGCAGTTTCCCCTTATAGATCGATATTTCTCAACCACTCCCTTTTCCAATGGTTGGCTGGCATTTTAGTGTTTCCCAAGAAAGTACACAACACCACATCTATCCACACTGCTCTTCATCTTCTACATATTTACTCATTCACTCCATTTGTTTCAACCACCTTGAAGTTTTTTTTCACATGATCCTCACTTTTCAATATCCTCGTTCCGTCAGCAGACTTGGAAACTTTGCATTTGATTCCCTCAACGAGATGTTTGAGATGTATTGTGAATATACTGGTGCCCCAGCAACAATCATTGCGATGCCTCATGAGCCTTCCAAACTGAAAGCCATCCATTTATTCCTATTCATTGTTGCCTGTCAACACTCCCATTTTAACACCATATTCATATATTACCCCCATCCCATGTGCATTTATATTGCACACTAGGCTTGGGACTCTATTCAAATTCTTGCTGAAAATCCAAGTTCAATGTCTCTATTGTTTTTTTCTGTAATTAATCTACCAGTCAGTTTCTCAAATATGTTTCCCATTTCATCAATGTGTGCTGATTTTTTCTATGCCCATTATTTTAAGTTCCAGTAATTTCTCCAAATTAGTTTATTTACGAATTTAAGTCTACATCATTTTCTCATCAGACTCAGATTTTCTCCTATTGCTGGGAAGGCTTTGTTTATCTAGTTTTCTGTGAAGACAGAAGTGAAGTCGTTGTGCCATGTTTCTCTGTTCTCCATTCTCCATTCTCTGGTTTCAGAAAGTAAGGAAGCTGAAACATTGACTAAAAAATAAGCTGTTGTCTATTCCCCCTGTCCATGCCCTTTGTAATATTAAACCTGAATTACTTACCCACTCAACTTCCTCTATTCCAAAATAAATAACTCGAGCTTACTCAGGCTCTCTCTACACTCATATGTTCCATCCCAGGAAACATCCTGGTGAATGTCTTCTGCACCTCATCCAGTGCAATCACATCCTTCATGTACTGTGACTCCCAGGACTGCACACAATAGTTCATTTGGCCTTACCAAAGTGCTATATAAAACTCGTACAATCTTTGGATTAATGAATAAAGGCGTTATCAACTTTCATGCTGAACTCATCAATTATCATAACCTGTCACATTCAGGGATGTGTGGAGAAACACGCTCTGAAACTCCTAGTGTGATGCCATTCTTTGTGTACACCCCTGTCTGATTCCTTCTTCCAAAGTGGATCACCTCATATTTATCAGAGTTACATTCCATCCACCATTGATCTGACCATCTGACCACTCAATCTGTATGTTCCTGTAACATAAGACCTTCCTCCTCACTGCCAACCACCCGGCTAATCTTTGTGTCAAACTTACTAATCACACTCCCCCTACCCACTTCACATTTACATCACTTATGAATGCAACAAATAACAAGGGACACAGCACTGATCTCTGTGGTACACCAGGGGAAATTGGGTTCCAGTTACACAAACAGCCGTCTACCATGAAGTTCAGTTGGGATGCAACTTGGCAAGTCACTAATAGGCCATACATGCTCCCTGGTTGTTCTGTTCCACTTGATATACTTGAAGAATATCTGAGGATCCTCCTTAATCTTGCCTTGCCAACAGGCTTCCATGTCCCTGTTTTAGTCAGTCCCCTCCGAGGGAAGAATTTCCTCCTTGTTACGGTCTTAAATGGCATATCCCTTATCCTGTCATTATTTGCCTTAAATATAGAGTAGGTAGCTAGAGAAACATCCAATTTATTTCCAACTCATCACATGTATCATAGATGTTTGAAATTTCACTGCGATCACCTCTCATGCTTTGAAACTGGAGAGGTCACAAGACAAGTCTCCCCATCAGAAAATCCTGTCATCTGTGGAATTAATCTGAAGAATGTCCATTGCATGTCCTCTGTTATCAGTATAATCTTTCTTAGATGAGGTCACCAACACGACACTCAATACCTCAGGTACACTCTCACCAACATTCTATGCAATTGCTCCATGATGTCTTTACATTTGTATTCCGATTCCCTTAAACAAACTCCAACCTAACTTTAACTTTCCAATTACACGAATTCCTCCAAATACCATTCACACTAATCGCATTTACGAGCTCACTGTGTAAGTTATAGAGGCATAGAGATGTACAGCATGGAAACTGACCTTTCAGTCCAATCCGTCCATATTTAGTAGATATCCCAACCCAATCTCGTCCCACCTGCCTGCACCCGGCCCATATCCCTCCAAACTCTTCCTAATCATATAAACATCTAATTGCCTTTTAAATGCTGCAATTGTACCAGCCTTCACCACATACTCTGGCAGCTCATTCCATACACATACCACCATCTGTGCGAAAAAGTTGCATCTTAGGTCTCTTTTACATTTAGATTACTTAAAGATTGGAAACAAATCCACACTAACTCGACGCAGCGCGGCCCACCCAGACCCATTCCCCTAAATTTACCCCTGAACCTAACACTACGCACAATTTAGCACAGCTAATTCACGTAAGCTGCGCAATTTTTTGGGTTGTGGGAGGAAACCCACGCAGACATGGGGCGAATTTGCAAATTCCACACAGCCCGAGCTTGGAATTGAACCCAAGTCTCTGGCATTGACGCGGTAGCAGTGCTAACCACTGTGCCACCATGTCACCGAACAGCTGCCTGCTCTCAAACTAAACCTATGCCCTTTAGTTCTGGACTCCCTGACCGCCAGGGAAAAGCCTTTGTCTATTTATCCTCTCCATGCCCTTCATAATTTTGTACAGCTCTATAAGGTCACCCCTCAGCCTCCAACGCTCAAGGGTAAACAACCCCATCCTGTACAGCCTCTCCCTATACCTCAAATCCTCCAAACCGGGCAACATCCTTGTAATTTTTTCCAGAACCCTTTCAATTTTCATAACATTTTTCTGATAGGAAGGAGACCAGAATTCCACACAATATTCCAACAGAGGCCTAACCAGTGTCCCGTACCTCCCAACTCCAATAATCAATACTCTAACCAATAAAGGAAAGCATACCAAACGCCCCTTAACTGTCCTATCTACCTGTGACTCCACTTTCAAGGAGCCATGAGACTGCACTCCAAGGTCTCTTTGTTCAGTAACACTCCCCAGGACCTTGCCATTAATTGTATAAGTCCTGCTAAAATTTGCTTTCCCAAAATGCAGCACCTCGCATTATTCTGAATTAGACTCCATCTGCCAATTCTCAGCACATTGGCCAATCTGATCAAGATCCTGTTGTACATTGAGGTAACCTTCTTCGCTGTCCACTACACTTCCAATTTTGTTGTCATCTGCAAACTTACTAACAATACCTCTTACGCTCGCATCCAAAATATTTACGTAAATGACAAAAAATAGAGGACCCAGCACTGATCCTTGTGGTAGTACACTGTTCACAGGCCTCCTGTCTGAAAAACTGCCCTCCACCTCCACCCTCTGTCTTCAACCTTTGAGCCAGTTCTGTATCCAAATGGCTATTTGTCCCTGTATTCTGTGAGATCTGAACATGCTAAGCGGTCTCCCATGGAAAATCTTGTCGAACGTGTTACTGAAGTCCATATAGATCACACCTACCGCTCTGTCCTCTTCGTTACTTATTCAAAAAACTCAATCAAGATTGTGAGATATGATTTTCCATACACAAAGCCATGTTGACTATCCCTAATCAGTCCTTGTCTTTCCAAATGCATGTATATCCTGTCCTTTAGGATTCTTTTCAACAACTTGCCCGCTCCCGACTTGTTGTCTAGCTTCCCATAGAGTTCTAGCGTACACCTGTTCAGGTCCTGGGGATTTATCCACCTTTACCCGTTTCAAGAAATCCAGCACTTCCTCCTCTTTAATATGAACATTTCTCAACGTGTAACCATGTATTTCCTGACATTCTATATCTTCCATATCCAGTTCCTCAGTAAATACTGATGTGAAATACTCGTTTAGTGTCTCCCTATTTTCTGCGGCTCCTAGTTATGATTTTGTCCTGAATGTATTTGTAAAAGCCCTTTGGATTCCCATTAATTCTACTTGCTACAGCTATCTCATGTCCCCTTTTTGCCCTCCCGATTTTCCTCTTAAGTATTCTCCAACTTGCTTTATACTCTTCGAAGGATTCGCTCGATCTATCCTGTCTATACCGGACATATGCTTCCTTCTTTTTATTAATCAAACCCTTTAGTTAGCCAGCATTGCCTATACCTACCAGCCTTTCGTTTCATCCTAACAGGAATATACTTTCTCTGGATTGTCGTTGTCTCATTTCTGAAGACTTTCCATTTTCCAGCTGTCTGTTTACCTGTGAACATCTGCCCCAATCAGGTTTTGAAAGTTCTTGCTAAATTCCGTCAAAATTGGCCTTTCTCCGATTTAGAACTTCAACTTTTGGTCTGGTCTATCTTTTTCCATCATTATTTTAAATCTAATAGAATTATGGTAGCTGGCCATAAAGTGCACCTCCACTGACACCTCAGTCACCTGCCCTGCCTTATTGCCCCAGAGTGGGTCAAGTTTTGCATCTTCTCTAGTAGGTTCATCCGCATACTGAATCAGAAAATTTTCTTGTACACACTTAATAAATTCCTCTCCATCTGGACCCTTAATGTTATCGCAGTCCCAGTCTATGTTTGGAAAGTTAAAATCTCCTACCATAAGCACCCTACTTTCTTACAGATAGCTGAGATCTCCTTACAAGTTTCATTCTCAATTTCCCCTGACTATTAGGGGTTCAATGATCCAATCCCAATAAGGTAATCATCCCGTTCTTATTTCTCAGTTCTACCGAATAACATCCCTGGATGTATTTCCAGTAATATCCTCCCTCAATAATGCTATCCCTAATCAAAAACGCCACTCTCCCTCGTCTTCTGCCTCCCTTTCTATCTTTCCAGTAGCATTTGTATCTTGGAACATTTATCTGCCAGTCCTGCCCATCCCTGAGCCATGTTTCTGTGATTGCTATGATATCCCAGTCCCATGTTTCTAACCATGCCCTGAGTTCATCTACCTTCCCTGTTAAGTCCATCGTATTGAAATTAATGCAGTTTACATAATTAGTCCTACCTTGTCCCTGCCTGCTCTGCCTGTTTGACTCGGTTCTGTTCTCAATTGTAACAATCTCAGATTGATCTATTTCGTCGCGATCTCCCTGCACTGCCCGCCCCTTACTAGTTTAAATCCTCCCGAGCAGCTCGAGCAAATCTCCCTGCCAGTATATTCGTCCCCTTCCAATTTAGGTGCAATCCGTCTGATGCACAAAATTGCACAAGAGTTTTGGTTTAAATAAGTAAAGCCGCAATGTTTGTTCCTTCTTGCTGTTTGCAAGATCCACGCAAACTGGTTCAGAAGAAGCTGTGGGATATGTTCAAAGGTGTTATTAGTGATAGATGTGGACAAAATATTGGGGTGGCTCACCCCGATTCTGAGATGATCTGAAGAAATGCCCATCAATATAGTACAAGCATCAATAACCTTCCCCGCTCTGCCAGGACAAATGTGTCCCTATTCTCTCTACTCCCTCACACTCTCTGTATATCTGTTACATCACCTACCCCCGAACAAGGCTCTTGCTCCACCACTCTCACTCTTGCATGCAACAATCTCATTCCTTCACTCTCTCTGTCACTGAAAGTAAATCGAGACAGAAATTATTGTTTTGCTAACTTTGAACCAGTAAGGCACTTTGCTGCTGGGGACGTAAAAATGCGAACATTTTGACAATTAGGGAGAGAGAGGATGACATCGAGACGGAAGACCCTGGGGATTAACCATCTTGCTCCTCAAGAAATTAGGAAATATTCACGAACCTTCATATTTTTTTCATATGAAACGTATTCACAGTAAACAGAAATACGACGACCCAGGGAATTCAGCAGACAGAAGAGTAACATCGCAGAGGACGGCAGTGGCTCTGTGGTTTTGAAATTAAGTTGATGTAACCTTCATACGCATCTTATTGAAACAGCATATTGTTAGAGATTTGGGGGCAGTTGTGGGGGGTGGGCTGGTTAAAGTTGTAAATAGTTATGGCGTAATGTTCACTTTTTCAGTTAAAAATAAATTGGCGTTATTTTCTTTAAATAGTGGAATCTGGGAGTTCGCTGTCACTCATATTCTAATAGATTACGAGGTGAGGTGAGCATTCCTGGGTGATTGGTTTAATTAACAGAGGCGTTCACCACCATGTCGTAACATTTTCAAAGACCAACAGAGAGCAAAAGAAAAAAAAGAAATAAAGAGTGAGAAGGTTAAATATGTGGGTAAGTAAGCCAGTCATGTAAAGAAAGATTGTAAGAGTTTCTTTCAATACATAAAGGGCAAAAGAGAGCCAAAAATGGGCATCTGATTCCTGAAGAAGGGCTCATGCCCGAAACGTCGAGTCTCTTGCTCCTTGGAAGCTGCCTGACCTGCTGCGCTTTTCCAGAAACACATTTTCAGTTTGGAATGGGTTCACAGGATGTTCACAAGTATTGTCCCAGGAATTAAAAGCTTAACGTATGAAAACGATTGAGGACTCTGGGTCTGTTCTTGATGGTGTTTAGATGTATGTGGGGGAATCTAATTGAAACATACAGAATACCCAAATGGCCTGGACAGTGCGGACTCTAGGAACCAAGGATACAGCTTTAGAGTAAAGGGAAATCCTTTTAGAACGGAGGTAAGGAGAAACGTCTTCAGCCAGAGAATGGAGAATCTATGGAATTCATTTTCACAAAAGGCAGTAGAGGTCAGGTCATTGTGTATATTTAAGATAGAGGTAGTTAGCTTCTTGAGTATCAAAGGGATCAAGGGTTACAGGGAGAAAGCAGAAAAATGGTGTTGAGAAACTTGTCATCCCTAATTGTATGGTGGGTCAGACTCGATGGGGTGAATGTTCGAATTTCTGTTCCTATATCCGATGACCTTATGGCCGTAAGCCACAGTCGATTGCTACCCTCTCTCTTACTTTGTCCCTCCTGATAGTAAAGTGTGAGAGCAAAAAAAAAACCCTGAGTCACCTTTACCAAACTTGGAGGATTCCTGTTGAGGATTCATGGGAATCGCTCCACTGCATGAACGAATGGAAATTCTGCCAAATACAATTGTTCCAGGAGGAAGTCTCATACTAGCAGCTTGTTTGAGTAGAATAACCTCGGAGACAGAATATCAGTTGGGACACATTATCTCTTTGCCATTTGAAATGAATTCAACTATATGAAAGTCTGGAAACATTTTCCCATTCTTTTACCTCATCAGGCATGTGTGATTGTGTATGTGTCTGTCCGTGTGTGACTCTGTGTCTCACATTTTTAGAGAGAATGACCTAGGTTACACTTCAAACCTGTTGTAACCAGTGGAGAAGTGGGGCTGGAAAAGGACACAGCGACCCGCCAACATTGGTCAGAGCAGAAATGAGAAATTCGCACGGTCTGTTCAAATGGGAATGCTCTTCCCCAGAGGTTTCATCCCAAGATGGCAGCTCAACATCACCACTTCCAGCGTAATTAGACATGGTCCATAAATTTTGGCCTGTCAACAACACCCACATTCCATGAACAAATCTAAAATGATAAACTGCAGCAAACTTAATTGGATGGGAACAAGACTGATAGATAAATGCCTGTTGCCTTTCAGAATGGTACTGCCTGTGTATTTTGGCTTTGTGCAGTTTCATAGTATTGTGACTGGATGCTTGCATTGTTCAAAGTTATGTTTTGCAACGTTTGACAGGCATGTGAATGGAGAAAAATTGTGGACAGACTGAAAAGTGCTGCGCAAACCATAATCAGATCAGCCATGATCTATTGTCTGGTCGAGCAATGACAATGTGTCTAATGACCCACTCCTGCTCCTCAGTTCTCTGTTCCTATGTTCCACTCAGTCCTTAAAACCACTTGTATAGGAGCAGATAGAGACCACTTACTCCAAATACCTGGTCCGCAGTATTACAGGATATAATTCAGTCCCTCTACACTGTGTGGTTTGCTGTGGGTTGGAAGATGTGATGGGAAATCTAATATGAATGTAGACTTCCACCTCTTGCAAGTGGTGTTTCATATGTTGGTCATGCCGTAGACCCAGATTCATTGTGAATATCGGGCCCATATCTCTCCCAGAGATAGCCGAGAAAATACTTTTCACTCACTGTCCTCGACATTCAATAATAACACTTGAAGGTAAATTACAAACATTCACTTTCCAAAGATAGAATATAAGAACATAGGAAACAGGAATAGGTAATTTGGATGCTCAAGCTATTGTATGCTGTCATGGCTGACCTACTGTTGGCATTAACTCTTCTTTAATGCACAATTCTTCACGCCCCTCAGCTCTCTGACAGATCAAAAAATCGATCTACCTCCTCCTCTTTAAATGCTTGGAGTGATCTCGCTCCTCTAACTTTCCTGACCTGAGAATTCCTGACATTCAATACCCTCTATGAGAAGAAAACACTCTCCACACAGACACGATCAAGTATTAACATTAACAAAAGTGTTTAACTGACCTGCTTCGGTAAGAGGGATTGATCCTGATATCAAGGCAGGATTTGACAGAAGATTTTATCCTCAGAGGCACTTAAATATCCAGAATCATGCATCCCGAGTAAAAATAAAAATACAAGCCATGGAATGTATCACATTCTTCGTGTCTGTGTAGAACGTAACGAGTGATTGTCCATCTATATTAAGTTTCAATGCAATCACCTCTTATTCTCTGACAGTGCTACAGATTAACCTTCAGTCACTCGTCTTCTACCATCATCCCAGGGATTAGTCTGGTGGAATTCCTTTACACAGCCTCTATTGCAATGAGATAATTCCTTTTAGAAGAGAAGAAAAATGTCCATAATACCCCAAATACTACCTCAACCACACTCTCAGTGATGATCACAACAATTCCTTTCCGTCACTTACTGGTCTCCGTAACTTTATTATGCGCTGCCACTGTTGTGGAATTTAAAAGTTCCTTACATCTGCATGTCAGCATCAGTAAAGCCAGCAAAAGAGATGCCCGTGAGATGAACATCACTATTGGGGAAAGACTCAGTCAGAAAGACTGCACTTGAAATAAGGAACAATCACCTAGCAGAATGGAAGTGAAGTGTAGGAATAAGGAAAACAGGCAGAGGAAGGGAGCTAACTTTACTTTTGTTCTTCTCTCACGGGATGTGTGCAGCCATGGTCAGGCCAGCATGCTATGTTGGTCTTGAACTGAGTGGCTGGTTCAGCTATTCCACAGGAGAGTAAGGAGTAAAACACATTGCTGTGGGTTTGCACGGATATGTTTGGGGAAGGATAACGCATTGACTTCTCTGAAGGGCATGAAGCAAGCAGATGGGCATTTTCTCACAAATGACGGTAGTTTCAGTTCACTTACGTCAATTTCCTTCATGAGAGGCCAACAGATTATTATTCTGTGACTCTAGTTTATGTGTCAATGACTTAAGCAGAATGCAGTGTCTGCCCATCTGACCGAATCTGTGCAGTGAACAAGCTCAACATACTGAACAGCAATTATTCTGTAACTGGCATGTGGTTAGAAGGGACTTGATAAATTGCATCCAAATTTAACAAAGGCACAATTGATAGTTTATTCAGAAGATGCACTGAGGCTGAGGAGTGGACGGGGATATCATGATGGTGGTATGGGACAGGATTCTTGAGTGGGGAGGATATAGAAATTTAGATCTGTGCGTGGCTAGAAGGATTATGGAGTTTGAGAACAGTCTGGTTCTCCTCATACGTTGGTGAGTAATTTGTCTTGAATAAGTTGCTCGATATTATTTGTGAGGAATGAATATTTCATTGGAAGTAAACATCTTGGCATCTACCTTGCTAAATCTTAAATAATATGAGCAGCAATTCAGTCCAACCTGGTTTAATGAACAGATAGAATGACGTAACAGGTACACCAACTATAGCGAGGATGGGATAGTAACCAGCTTGAATAATCATCGATACATCATAGATCCTCAAAACTAATGACATCCAAGGTTGAGAAAGTCAGTAAAGACCCTCAGATAAACTCCTGTCCATTGTTGGAACATTCCAGTCTAATGTTTTCAGATTCTGATCTATTGTTGTAACATTCCAGTCTAATGTTCTCAGATACTGATCCATTGTTGGAACATTCCAGTCTAATGTTCTATGTGGGGGCGACTGAGGGAACAAGTGTTGGGCCTGATAGATCATTCATGTGTAAGCATTCAATTTGCCTTGGATATGGGAGCAATGCTTGAAGTTTATCAGAATATAAGCTTGCTTCTCCGTTGATAAATTGAAACATACATTCTGTATCTACTGATCAGGCACTGAAAAATCAGTGAGACATTGAGAATACTTTTATCGTCCACGATCTGAGAAGAAAATATCCCTAAGACTACGTGCGGTTATAACAGACAATGACATGCTTGCGTTAACAGGGAATTGTACCTAAGAGACAATGGGGACTGCAGATGTTTGATAATTCAGTGTAGGTAAAGCATGGCGGTGGAAAAGGCACAATAAGGCAGACAACATCCGAGGAGGAAGAGAGTCGACGTTTCAGACAGGACCTTTCTTCAGAACAGGGGAGGGAGAAGGGGTCTAAGAGAAACTGGGTGATGGGGTGAGGCTGGGGCAAAAATAAGTGATAGGTGAGCGAAGGTAGGAGGTGACAGTGATAGTTCGGTGGGGAGTGCGGAGCAGATAGTGGAAAGGAAGATGGCCATTAGGTCTCCTCGAGAGAGAGATGTGAGTTCGGGGGTTGGATCTGGGATCTGGGTTGGCCAGGGGAGATTTGGGAATCAGTGAATCCAATGTTCATGCCGTGCGTTTGTTGACTTCCGAGGCAGAAGATGAGGTCTTATAGGTAACATCCTGGTAAATCTCATTTTAACCATCTCCAGCTTAATAATCTCCTTCCTATAACAGAACTGCACACAGTACTTCAGAAGAGGCTTTATCAATATCCTGCACAATCTCAGCATGACTTCCCAACTTCGGACCTCAAAGGTCTGAGCAATGAAGTAACCGTAAACACCCTGCGTCACAATCTTCAAAGAATTATACCTGAACCCATGGGTCCCTCTTTTCTATATAACTACCAAAGCCCAGCATTAATTGTATAAGCCCTCGCCTTATTTGTTTTGCCAAATTGTAATACCTCACATGTATCCATGTTAAACTCCATCTGCCATACCTCACTCAGTGAATGATATTACTCCCCCTCATACTTCCTCTTCGGATTAAAACGACACTCCCCTCTCCAGAAGACCGACAGACACCAGCCATAAGTTTCCCAAAGACCCATAGCTTGGTTTGCCTTGCGCAGGCAGAGGGAGGAGGCGGTAAGCAAAAGCTGGAAACGAAACAGTTGTCTTGTATCAATGAATGATTTTAGGAAGAAGGAAGCCACATGTTAGAGATTTGAAATAGTGACCGGTGTTTTAGGACCAGAACTGTGCTCCTTCCTCATCTCTGGTGTTCAATATTGATATCTACTCGAGATCATTCAGAGTGCAGAGTGTGTTACAGGATTTCTTCCCCTAAAATAGGAGACTACTGATAATGGCCATTTAAACCATAAATGAAAGCCAAGTAATTAAAGGTCTTCATTGTTTATCTCAACGGCACAGCAAATGCACTCAACATCCTATAGTTAAGCCAAATTATTTGTACTTTTTTACAATGAGAAATGTCCCCTGTACAATTTGGTAATGTTAACCAGAATTTAATAAATCCATTCACTTAAAATATGATAAAACAGCTGGGCATGCTTTAGCCTTCTTTAATGTATGGTGCTCACGTTTCTGAGGCAGAACTCTAGAGTCGATTCCAGTTCATGACTGTCTGGTAGTGCCCCTATCACTGGAGACGGTGGTGTGTATTCATGCCCTGCGGAGGTGTGTCACAGCATGTTACAACAGACCGATGAACAAACACGCAGGAGCATCATGTTGCAGCTTTCGCGGCTAATGCTGAATGGTGGTAGTGTACCTCTCATTGGGCCGAAAATTCCAGTTTTAAAATCCACAGAGCTGTTTCATAATCTGTCTGAACAAGTTGATTAAACTCTTTTTGGAATCGTGCGTTGATGGAGAAGGAAGAGGTACGACTACTGAATTTTAGAATTTCGACGCAGAATGACGGAAAGCACAGCCATTCGTGTTGATTGGAGTCACATTTGCACTTTATAGACGTTTATAAAATGACGAAGGGCATAGATAGGGTGAGTGGTCAACGGGTACCTGAGGTACGTCTGGAAATACAGAGTACAAATGATTACTCGTTTTGTGCTTGGAAAGCTATAACTAGTGGAATTCTTCAGGAATCTGTGTGATGTCATCAACAAATTACAATCCGTACCAATGAATTGGATGACAGGGATGGAGCTCAGTTTGCTCATGCAGCAGGATAGTCATTCAATAAGATATCAAATGGAGACAGAGCGTCTGCAATGGCATACAGACAGGGTTGGGCCGAGCGTCTGCAATGGGGCACAGACAGAGGGAGGGCAGAACATCTGCAATGAGGTAGAGACAGTGGAGGGCAGATCATCTGCAATGGGGTAGAGACAGGGGAAGGGAGCATCTGCAATGGGATAGAGACATGGGAGTGCAGAGCATCTGCAATGAGATACAGACAGGGGAGTGTAGGGCGTCTGAAGTGTAATACAGACAGGGCGAAGGCAGAACGTCTGCAAAGTATACAAGTTGGGGGAGGCCAGAGCGTCAAACAATGACATACAGATAGAGAGAGACACACACACATATTATATATATAGGAATTTTCTGTTTTGAGGAAAAGACAAAACAGCAGAAAATGATTGAAAAGCAAGGACAATGCTTATCTCAGTGGTACCGAAGGATTTGTGTGTTCTGGCACATGACTCACATCAAATCACCCTGAAGATGCAGCAAATGATATGCAAGGTAAATGGAATGATTCTGTTTCGTGCAAGGTGTGCTTTTCTGCATATGTACAGGGCATTGCTGAGATCACATCTGATGTATTATGTGTAGTTATAATTGCAGATTTTTAATCATTCTTGGGATGGAGGCATGACGTTGTGAAGATTCAGCAGTTGAGCCTGATAATGAGGGTGGTTGTATTGACCATATACGATCTTGAGAAGAGTATAGTTGGTGAATACCGGATGGATATTTCTTCTTGTGTGGGAGAATATATCTGGGGAAATAATTCCAGAATGAATTAGTTTGAAAGGAAAGGTCATGGGACTGGAAAATTGAACTCTGATTTCTCTTCATACATGCTGCAAGACAACCTGAGATTTTCCAGTAATTTCTGTACTTGTTTAAGAATAAAACATATTCATCTTAACACAGATATTGTGAAGACATGAAACGTTTATGTTTACATTATGCAGGCGATTATTAAAAGTCCTTCAAATCAAGTAGGGCCATTTATTATTATTGAATTTATTCTGGGCGCGACAACAGCAATAATGCACTGACCTGGAGTCGAGAATGTGAATGTGTCATATCGTTAGCACAATGTTCAAGGAGAGCTCACATGGTACAGTTTGGTGCCTCATAACGTTATTGATTTAACTTAGAGACGGAAAATATGTAGCCTATCTGTGAAGGAACTGTCTATTGCTCCCTTTCTGTTTCCCAGGCGCTCATCACAGCAACGTGGGAGTGAAAAAAAACAGTCGTCTTTCCCACTCATTGAGAATTCCTGATGATGATTAATTGGAATCTCCCCACTGCCTGAAGCAAAGCAATTCAGCCAAATCCAACAGTTTCATGAAGAAATCCCATTGTCAGAAGGTTGTGCAAGCAGAATAACTTCAGAAGTAATTATTCAGACTCGATAGTGATGGTGACAGACAAGAGATGCTGTGCATGCAAATGGGAATCCGGAATGGTGTTTAGCCTCCCACGTGCCAGGGTGCAGGATGTCTCAGAGCGGCTGTAGAACGGTCTCACCGGGGTGGGGGAGCAGCTAGAAGTCATTGTGCACACTAGTCCAAATGACACAGGTAGAAATAGTGATGAGGTCCAGAGTGATTATGGAGATCTAAGAAAAAGGGTATAAGACAGGACAACGGCTGTGGTAATATCCGGTTTACGTCCAGGGCTCCGTGCTAGTGAGTGTAAAAACAGGAGGATATGGCAGATGAACGCGTTGCTAAAGAATTGGTGCGGGGGTGGGGGGAGGGAGATTTAGATTTTTGGATTACTAGGATCTTTTGTGGGGCAGATGTGATCTGTTCGGAAAGGACGGGTTGTACCTGAATTGGAAGGGGACCACTATCCTGGAAGGCATGTTTGCTAGTGCTGCAAGTCTGGGTTTCAATGAGTTTGTATGGGGTTGGGGAGGGGTGGGATCCTCAAAAACAGGAAGGCAAGTGTCAGGCTGGAAAGAGATGCAGAAATCAGAAACAGTAAAGTGAAGAGACAGGTTAAGCTTGAACACAAGAGGGAGCAAGGAATGTCTGTTGGATTAAATTGCAACTGTTTCAATGCACGATGGTTGACAGGTAAGGCTGATGAAGTCAGGGTGTGAATAGGTATGTGGGACTTGGATTTAATAGCCATTGCAAAAACTTGGCTAAGGAAGGGACAGGACGGGCAGCTTAATGTACCAGGGTACAGGTGCTTTATGCGGGACAGAGATGATGGAAAAAGAGGACGGGGAATTTAATTTTTGATTGAGGCGAGTATCACTGCAGTAATCAAAGATAAAAAAGTAATTGATGGATCATCCAATGAGCATTTGTGGGTGGAGCTAAGAAATAAGAAGGGAATGGTGACAGCATTTCGGTTGTTCTCGAGGCTCCCAAATAGTAAACGGGGAATTCGAGGAATAAAAATATGTAAAGAGATTGGAGAGTTGGGGAGACTTGCAGGGTCAATAGGATTGCCATAGTAGGAGATCTTAATTTTCCGAACATAGACTGGGAATGACATAGAATTAAGGACTAGATGGCCTGTATCGATGAACTGTGTTCAGAAACGTTTCCTCAAGCAGTATATAGGGGGTTCAACTCGGGAAGGGACGAAAATTGACCTACTCTAAGAACTAGGGCAGGACAGGTGATTGAGGTGACAGGAGGGGAGCATTCTGGGACCAGTGACCATAGTTGTGTTAATTTATAAATAGTTATGGAGAAGGACAAAACTGGTCCATATGTTCAAGTTCAAAATTGGGGCAAGGTGAAATTTGATGGAATTAGACAGGAGCTGATAGGGGTTGTTTGGAGGAGTATGTTTGCAGGCGAAGGGACCTCCTGCAAGTGGGAGGCGTTTAAAAGTGAAATGTCTACAATTCAAGGTCAATATGTTCCTGTGAGGGTAAAAAGGCAAAGTTGGCAGGAAATGGGAACCCTAGATGTCAGGAGATATTGAGGCTTTGACCAGCATAAAGGTGGCGTGGCTCGGATCCATGCAGCTGGGATCAAGGGAATCCGTGGTGGTGTGCAGGGGATACCGGAATTTATTGAAGACGGAAATCAAGAGGGCGAAAATAGGGCACAAGATAGCCTTGGCTGAGTAGATGAGGGTGAATTCAAAGACGTAATTTCAGTATATTAAAGTTAAAGGAATAACTAACTGAGAATATGACCCTTCAAGGTCTAAATCCGACATGCATGTCTGGAACCGTAGGAGATTTGCGAGATTCACAATGAATATTTCTCGTCTGCCTTTACTGTAGAGAAATACATGAAAATTTGGGAGCTTAACAATCGTCGTGGTGTTATCTTGGGGTGATTCAATATCACAGGAGAGGATGTGTTAGATGTATTAGAATGTATGAAGGTGGATAAATCTCCTGATCTTAAACAAATGCATCCATGAACACTGCAAGGGGCTACAGAAGAAACTCCAGGGACCTGGTTAATATTTTTGCATCATCGTTAGCCACAGGTTAGGTTCCAGAAGATTGGAGGGTAGCAATTGTTGTGCCATTATTCACGAAGAGAAGCAAAGAAAAATCTGGGAACTACAGGCCATGAAGTCTAACGTCTGTTGTACATAGGTTACTTGAGAAGACTCTGAGGACTAAGATGTACATGAATTTGGAAAGACAGCGTTTCTTTAGAATTTTTTTTTCAGATTCTCTGCAGTAGGGAAACAGACCATTTCGCCCAACAAGGCCACACCAACTCTCCAAACAGTAACTCTCCCAGTCCCATTCCCCTACCTTATACTTACCCCTGACGAATGCACATAACACTATGGGTAACTTAGCATGGCCAATTCAGTTAACCTGTACATCTTTGGATTGTGGGAGGAAAATAGATCACCCGGAGGAAACCCACACAAACACAGGGAGAATATGTAAACTCCACACAAAGAGTCTCCCGAAGCTGGAATCAAGCCCAGATCCATGGGACTACGAGGCAGCAGTGAGCCACCATTTCACAAGTACTTGTAGTCAACACAGTTCAAAGACACAGGTACAAAATATATTTTACCCTTCACCCATGATGCAAGGTCCAATAAAACATACCATGGACAGTTTATTCTTCACTGAAAATGTCATATTTTTATTATTTATTATTGTTTGTTACTATTAATTTTAATAATTGTTAATAATTGTTGTTTTTATATTGAACAGATTGCATGGCTTTGTGATTTGGAGATCACACCTCACAAATTTGCTTGAGTTCATTGATGAAGTGACCAGTAATCTTGATGAGGGCAAGGCGGTAGATGTAGTCTGCATGGTTTTCAGTAAAGTCTTTGACAAGGTTACCATTGATAGGTTGTTCTGGAAGGTTAGAATTGCATGAAATCCAGAAGGAGCAGGCAAATTGGATACACAATTGTCTTGGTGGTAGTAAGCAGAACGTAATAGTGGAAGGATGCTCTTGGACTGGAGGCCTGCGACACATGACGTTCCGCTGGGTTCAGTGCTAGATCCATTGCTATTTATTATCTATGTAAATTGTATTCCTGAGAATGTACAAGGCATGATGAGTAAATTTGAAGATGACACTAAAATAGGTGGTATCGTGGATAGTGAGAAAGTATATCAGAAATTGCATCACGATCTTGATCAACTGGAGAAGTGGGCCGAGGAATATTTTTGCAAAGTTAGATCAAGGTGGGAGTTTCATATTAAACGGTAGGGCCTAAAGGAGTGCGGTTGAGCAGAGGGACCATGAAGTAAGATACATCATATTCTGAAATTGGAGTCACAGGTTGACATGGCAATGAAGAAGGCTTTTGGCAAACTGGCAGTTATCGGTCAGGACATGGAGAAGAAAAGTGGGATTAAATGTTGCACTTACACAGGATGTTGGTGAGGCTGCAGTTGCAGTGTTGTGTTCAGTTTTGGTCACATTGCTATCAGGATATTTTTAAATTGGAATGTGTGCAGACGGAATTTACAAAGATGTTGGTAGGATTCAACAGTGTGACTTATAGGGAGAGGTAGGACAAGCGAGAACATTTTTCTTCAGAGCGTAGGAGACTGAGGTGGATCCAATAGAAATGCAGAACATTATGACAGGCATGCATAGGATGAATGGACTCAGCCTATTTTCCCAGAGTTGTGGAATTGAGGACGAGAGGACATCAGTTTAAGGTGAGAGTGGAAAGAATAAAGGAAAACTGATGGAAACTGTTTACCACAGTGAGTGGTAGGCAAAGGGAATGAGCTGCCAGCGGAAGTGGTTGAAAGCATTTGTATTAAAAATATTTAAACGGCATTTGGACAAGTACATGGGCAGGAAAGTAAGAGAAGTCTATGGGTCAAGTGCTGGGAAATAGAGTTAGCGTGGATGTACATTTGGGTCAGCATGGATCCGTTTGGGCCAAAGTGCCTCTCTCCATGCAGTAGGACTTGATTACTCTATACATGGAACAACATTTGGGTCAAACTCTCGTTTTTCCTTCCGTCATAAGTTCGAATAAGTTAAATTTGCAGATATTTTGCTTTTCAATTTGTTATCAAACGTGTGTGTGTGTGTGTGTGTGTGTGTTCCACAATATTTTTTAAAGGGAAATATCAATGTACACATTTGCAAATCCTCTTGTCATTCTTAATTCCATCATAGTTTGTGTAATTGTGCTTTTGCCATAAACGTGTTGTTATAGCAGACTAAAGAAATCTGTCTGACTTGTTCCTAACACTGACACTGACACTGACACACTCTGAGAAATATATCCTTGGCCACTTCACCAGACTAGTTATATTTTTTTGTGGTCAGTGGAGGAGTGGGACTAGAAAAGGGAACAGCGATTCAAAAGCACATGAAATTATAGACTCAGTGAGCCTAACGTCAGTGTAGAGGGTTTTGTTGGAGAGGATTGTGAGGAATAGGACTTCCATCCATTTAGAAATACAAGGACGGATTAGGGATAGTCAATATTGCTTTGTGTGATGCAAATCATGTCTCATTCATGTGTTTGAATATTTTGAAGAGGTGACAAAGAAGACTGAAGAAGGCACTGTTGTATATATTGTTTACACAGACTTCAACAAGGTGTTTCATAAGGCTCCCCATCGTAGGCAGATTACGAAGGTAAGTTCACAAAGAATCCAGGGAAAGCTAACCAATTGGATACAAAATTGTCCTGAAGGTAACGGATTGTTTTCCATACTGGAGGCCTGTCGGCAGCGGTGTGCTGAAAGAATCAGTGCTGAGCTCACTGCTTTTCATCATGAGTAGAAACAACTTAGATGGGAATATCGGAGGCATGGTTAGTAAATTACCGATAACATCAAAATCGTGGTGCAGTGGACAGTGAAGAAGATTGTCTCAGAGTACAACTGCACTGTTGACCATCAAAGGTCCAAGGACTGGCAGATAAAATTTAATTCAGATAATTGTGAGGTTTTGCATTTTGGTAAGTTAAAGCAGGGTCATGCCCTGGGGAACGTCGCTGAACAAAGTGACCTACGGGTGCAGGTTCATAGTTCCTTGAAAGTGTAGTTGCAGGTAGACAGGGTGGTGAACAATGCAGTTGGCCTGCTTGCCTAAATCGGTCAGAACACTGAGTATCGAAGTTGGGATGGCATGTTGCGCTTGCATAGGGACGCCTATGAGGCCACATTAAGAATACTGCGTGCAAATTAGTTGGCTCTGCTAAAAGATTGATGTTGTTTAGCTTGAGAGGGTGCAGAATAGATTTATAATGGTTACTGGAACCTGAAAGCTTCATCGACAGGGAGAGGATGAACAGGTTGAGGCTTTTCTCCTTGGTCTGTCAGATGCTGAAGGGTGACATGGAACTGGTTTATAAAATCATAAGGGATATGCAGAGCCTGAACGGCCAAGGTCTTTTCCCCAGGGTCGGGAGTCCACAAGTAGACGTCATAGGTTGAAGGTGACGGGGGAAGTATTTAGAAGGCAGCTTAGGGGTAACTTTTTTCATGTAGAGGGTGGTGCATATACGGAAAGTGCTGTCAGAGAAAGTGATGGAAACGGGTACAGTTATATTTTTAAATGTATCTGGACAGGTACATCAATAGGAAACGTTCAGAGCGATATGAGCTAAATGCTGGCAAGTGGGACGAGATCAGATTGTGATATCTGGTCAGCACGAGCAAGCTGGAATAAAGGATTTGTTTCCACGCTGAATGACTCTCTAATTGAATAAGGGATGAGGAAAAAATCGAAAAAGGGCCTTTCAAGTGAGAATTTTCTTCCCCAGAAGTTTGAGGTGACTCTCCGATTAAAAGAATTCAAAGCTGAGTTCGTTCAATATTTGTCAGAGAAGTGGATCACGGATAATTGGATACAGACAGTAAAGTGGGGCTGAGATCACAACCTGATCAGCTACCATCTTAGTGCCTGGTGGAAAAAGCTCGAAGTATCTCATGACCCCTTGCTGCTCCTCAGTCCCATGTTTCTGTGTTCCATTCAGCCCCTCCAACCTGCTAGAGAGGAGCAGTTGGAGAGCACTTGCTACTCTAAACTGGAGCCAAAAATAGGCTACCATTCAGTCCCTCAGTACCTTCACATACAGTTTAAAGTGATTTGGAAAATGTAATTGGAAATCCAAGGATGATAATGAAAGAGTACCCTCATCTCTGCTAACAAAGCTGCCCCTCTCTGCAACTTGTGTCTCATTTATTGGTAATGCTGTAGACTCAGGTTCATTGTGAATGCAGTCCCCATACCTCACCCAGAGATGGCTCACAAAATTCTCTGGTCTCCCAGGCCACAACATTCAAACAGACCTTCAAGGAAATTAACACCCACTAACTTTCCAATAACAGAAAGTGAGAACATCAGAAACAAGAGCAGGCTGTTCACACTCCACCCCCACCCCGCACCCTCCCACGCACTCCCCCTCCCAACTCAAGCCTGCCTTGACCTTTACTAAGATCGTGGCTGATCTGCTTTTAGTCTCAAATCATCTTTCAAGTCCACATCTTCATAATTCTCAACTCTCTGACAGATCAAAATCCATCTCCAACCTCTCCAAACACATCCATCGAACACAGAACATTGAACAGTACAGCACAGTAGAGGGCCTTGACCCTTGATGTTGTGCCACCCGTTTATCCTACTCTAAGATCATACACACCTACATTCTACCGTGCACTTTCTTCCATGTGCCTAAACAAGCTTGTCCCACGTACTTGACTCTACTACCACCGCTGACAGTGCATTCTACACACCCACCATTCTCTGTGTGAAAAGAAAACCTACCGGTGACAGCTCCCCAAAACCTTCCTTGAATTACTTGAAAATTATGAGTCTTCCTGATAGACATTTCTGTACTGGGGAAACGTCGCTGGCTATTCACTCTCTCTTTGCCTCTCGTCATATTTTACACCTCTACGAAGTCACCTTTCATCCTTATTAAAGCAAATAAGAAAAAAAACCTAGTTCCTCCAACCTTTCTTCATAAGACCTGCCCTCCAGTCCAGACAGCATTCTGGTAAATTTACTCTGCACCCTTTCTCAAGCTTACACATCCTTCCTATAATGGGGTGACCAGAACTGAACACAATACTCCAGATGCGGTCTAACCAAGGCTCGACAGAGCTGCAGCATAACCTCACGGCTCTTGAAGACAATCTCCCTTCTAATGAAAGCTAACACACATTCGACTTCTTAACAACCCTATCAATTTAAATAGCAGCTTTGAGGGATCTGTGGACATAGACGCCAAAATCCATCTGTTTTTCCACACTGCCAAGAACCCTGCCTATAATCTTATATTCTGCATTCAAATTTGAGCTTGCAAAGGGAACTACTTCACACTCTTCCAGTTTGAAGTCCATTGCCACTTCTTAGCCCAGCTCTGCATTATGTCAATGTACCGATGCAACCAACAAAAGCCCTCCAAACACCCATGTACCACTTCACAAACCTTCGTGTCATCGGCAGACTTACTAATTCACCCTTCCACTTCCTCATCCAAGTCAGCTATAAAAATCACAAAGAGAAGAGGTCCCAGAACTTATCCCTGCGGGACACACTGGCCCTTTCAGTGATCCAGCTCTCCGAACTCTCTGTGTTAGAGAAATCCTGACAATCACTACCCACTGTTTGGAGAAAGCATTCTCTGCTTTTACATCATGACCTATTGATATGAACAAAAGAGGGAACACAGGGGATTAGACAGAGTGACTGGCCCTGAACTCAAGGCAATACTAGACTGAGGAGGACATCAAGGAGTCTGAGGAAAATCGCACTTAATGTGAATTGATTACGACCTCTCTACTGTTTGGAATCATTCACAGCACAAGGCAAGATGTTTATCATCGGTGGACATCAATCATCTCAGTCGTATGGCATCATTGAAGGAGATCCTCAGGGTAGTTCCCTCAGTTTAGACATCCCCATTTTTTCATCATAGAATCCTGACACCGTGGAAGGAAACCATTCAGACCATTGAGTCCAAACTAAGCAGAATTGATTGGGGATATCCACTGACGTTTACGTAGTGTGAAAAACAAGTTGACCCTCCTCAGCTCTTGAAGCAGTCTGTGTCCATGTGCACAAATAAGTGGATACCATTCCACATCCTGCTGCCAAGGACTGGGTAATATTCATGTAATAGCACTGTACATTTCCACAGTAAAAGATGCAGCTCATTCGGCACCTCAGTCTGTGTTCACCAGAATATGTGGAAGTCATTCAAACCATCAAACTATTGGACAAGACGTGTGTTAGCTCATTCAGTCCCTCCTGCCAATTACACAGTAAGAGAAGGGATCCGCATAATCCCTCACTTACATGGGATTAGAAAGAGAGAGTTTTGCACCTGAAGGTACTTACTGAGGAACAGGAAGCAGTCATTCATCTTCGCAAGTCACGAAACCAGGAACAGGAAGGTGACAGACATGCCTCCACTTCGCAAAAAATGGAGCAGGGACTCAACAGATAGACTGCACCACCTTGTCCCTGGTGGCTTAATTACTCATAGTACATATGTGTAACTTTAACATGATTTTCTGGCAGTAGGAATGAAGTCAACATTTTTAACCATTCTCCAATGTGTCTTCCATCTCCAAGATAGCAGACCCGTGATCTCCATGGAGGTCAGAAAGTGATGCGGAATTGTTAACTCTTTCAGAATGATGGTATTGGAACTGCTGACAGGATTGTGTACAAAGTGACATTCAACTCAGTGTCACACAGTAACTGTGCATTAAAATGTCAGGGTTCACTCAGAGCCTGTACCTCTCTGTCAACAGACATGAGGGTTCTGCACAGGCATGTAATCTATCGGGAGTCAATCATCCAGTTAAAAATACGGAATTTCACCCTATTCAACTGTTTGGTATGTAATGAGTGTCCGTCCATAGCCATCAAGTTTGAACTTCTTATTCTCTCAGTGCTACAGATTAAACACAGAGTTATGCTCTCTCTCCTCTTGGTAACATCATGCCCAAGTTTAGTCCGGTGAAACTCCTTTGTATTGACTTGGTGACAAAGAGATCATTATTTATAATGCTGACCAAATCTGTACACAATAAACCAAATACTCTCTCAACAAAACAGTACCATTGGGAAAGATATACTAAGTCTGGTACTTCAATCATTTTGTACGAAGATCCACATATCATTTACTTCCTGCCCCGTATGAGTTCTGTTAGTGACTTATGACCGAGGACATCCAGCCCTTCCCAATCCCTCACCGTTCAATTAATATAAAGGGAATGATGGTATTATTTGTTCACATCTGAATCATTTTTACTCAGCTATTGAACAAACACTGATCCTTCTGATACACAACAGACCTTCAGTCCAGAAAAAAAGCACGATTATTTTCATATCTCCATTACCCAACTTTTAATCCACATGGTATATATTCCAACTCTACCTAACTATGGACTCTAACTTTCCCGACTCACCTGCATTCAAGTATGTCAAGCATTTGATGACAATTCAAACACTCCACTCCCACTAGTCCTCAATTTTCGATGTCACAATGGACAGACTCCACAAATTCCAGCAGGTTTATCATTTCCCTTTCCTGCATCTAGGCCGAATCTATCAAATCAGATCATTAGTCTCCAAGTGCATAGTTATCACATTCCTTATAAAAGGTTATAATATTTTTCTCACAGCTGTCATCAATCTATTTAGTTTTCTGTTTTCCCTCTCCGTCCTATTTTACATATTTAGGTTTACAATGGCTGCTTTCCTGTCTGGAGCATCCTTTCCAGAATGTAACAAGCTTTGAAGAATAATCAATAATTATTTCAAGAGCTCTGTTGTCTCCTCCTCAATACTTTGGGATGTAACTCATCAGATGCAGCAACTTATAAAACTTCAATTCGATTAGGTTTTCAAAAACCTATTCATCATTAATTCTAATTTCCTGCAGTTCCTCATTTTTACCAGTCGATCTGTTCCCTGTTATTTCTGGAAGTTAGTTTCTCTGCGTTCCCCTGTGGCGATGGAACCAATGCATTCCTCTCAGCAGGCAGGTGGCTTTTGTCAGCTAGTGATATATCGGAGGACGACACTTCAGAGATGGTGCATATACTACCCACTTCTGCTGGGATTGTTCCAGAATCGAAACGATTCACTTCATGGTGAGAGTCAGCACAGTACTGTCCCTAGTTTGAGACTATAGGTTATACTGAAACGGGGTGGGGATGGGGTTGATACTGCTCAGTGAGCACCTCATTTTTGATACAAACCGGTTTCCCACTTTACACCTGAATGGGACCAGCTTAGACAAATGTTCCTGGAAATCCGAGGCAGGAATGTGCAGTGCCCTGCTCCTCTCCGTGTCCAGAACGTCCCTTCTGTGTAGTCTCAGTTACGTTTGTTTCCCATGGACCCAGACACTCTGTAAACGTAATATCCAGAGTATGGTTCCCAGACCCTCGGGTCTCCCTGAATGAACCCAGCAGCTGACAATACAAACCCGGGAAAACGAACCACAGATTCTCCACTAAATTTCTAATGATAGCAGCAAGTCAAATCCCCACACACCTGGTGCCCCCGTTCAGTGTTGAAAATGCCTCCGTCTCCTCAGTTTCTCTTCCTTGCTGAGAAAGCCGTTACGTCTCCATACAGCCCCACAGTAACAGTTTCTCTTTCTGAAGAATCAGTTGACAATGTAGCATTATGTTTCTCTGTATCTCAGAAACTATAATGGCAGCACAAGCATTGCTGGTGGAGTCGATCACCACAGTCAGAGAAGAGAGATAGAGGGAACAAAACAGGGACTTACTGAACTGACGTGATATGCAGTAATATGGGAAAAGGGGAAATGTTAGAATAACTTTTCATTCTATTTTCCGTCCAGTTCATCATCAGCAATCCTTCTGCTTGCTTTGCCTCTCACTAGCTCTGTCTCCGTTTTGCTGTCTCCATCCATTCAGCACAAACCTCCCACTCACCCTTCCAACCATCCCTGATATAATAATATTGTTTCCTAGTTGCATTAAGTTTTAATAGGGTCACTGAACTTGAAACGTTATCTGTATTTGTCCCGACAGAGACTGCCACACCTGCTGAAATTCTCCAACACTTCCAGGCGCTGAAGAAGTTTATGTCAGATCTCCAGCATCCACAGTTCATTCGTTTATTTCACTTTTAATGTTGTTGTTTCCCAGGATGTCAGCATTACTGGTAAGGGCAGCATTTGTTCTCCATCACTAATTGCTGTTGATTGTGAGACCATTTGTCAAGAAACTTTCGAGCCAACCATGTTGTTGTGGGTCTGAATTCATACTTAGTCCAGACTGATCAAACATGTTAATGTTCTTTAACAAAGATTATTAGCAAAATAAGGATAAAGAAATATGTTGGCTTATGGTTGCCACGAGTGAAATTAGGTTTCATTCCAATTTTTGTCATTCGAATTTAAGTTCGGTCATCGGCTGTGGTAGGATTTGAAACAATGGTTTTAGAGTCATAACTTGTGCCTCTGAATTACACAGTCAGTGCTATTATCCTCTGATACTGAGACCCTGGTGTGAAATAATTGTAGAGAAAAGAACGGAATTATGTTCAAAATATTTGAAACAGGGAAGAGAGATCAGAAGAGAAGTGAAGCCATTAAGTCTGAAGTTAACAAAGGTGTAGATGACAAGCTCACTCAGTAACAGCACTGAGGCAAACGTGGAGATTGGTTAGATTATAGAGGTGGATTCTGACCGTTTTAATGACAGAGAGAATCCAGAGAGATAAAATAGTTGAAGGTAATAAGGGGACTCAAAGTTCTGAACAGTCTAGTTCCGTCTTAGATCTTCATAAGGATTTCAAAATGCATGGAAAAGAAGTGGAATTTATGACTAAAAGTTTATGGATTTTCTAAATATAATTAACCGATGTAGCAATAACCATCACCATCATTTATACAATTGACAGAGATAGGATTACCAGGAGCTCCAATGATCGAGAGGATGGTGTAGTAACCTCCCTGAATAATCATCAGTACGGCCTCTATCTGCAGCTCTAACCACGGCCAATCCCGATCAAAATAGTAAAGATCCATCGATAAAATCCTGTCCATTATTGTAACATTCCAAGCTAATGTTCTCAGATTCTGATCTATTGTTGGAACATTCCAGTCTCAAGTTCTCGAATTCTGATCTCTTCCTCTTTATTTAGCTGCTGATCCCAATCGTGTTGAGGATGGCGCTGCCCCTGAGACATGGCATAACATGTTGATAGAAACCCCTAATTATGGAAGAGGGAAGCCCTCCAGTGACTCAGTTAGATCCAGAAAGTCTGGTATCGATTACACTCACTGAAAAAAAACAGCTCCAGTTAACCATTTCATGACAACCCTGACATACCACAACAATACTTGGTGAGGGT
Organism: Hemiscyllium ocellatum; assembly: GCF_020745735.1. Lineage (NCBI taxonomy): Eukaryota > Metazoa > Chordata > Chondrichthyes > Orectolobiformes > Hemiscylliidae > Hemiscyllium > Hemiscyllium ocellatum. The sequence goes on from NC_083433.1 coordinate 39,186,667, forward strand.
GAATTGTTGACATCGCTGACTGTTGGGTGAATAGTACATCTCCAATTGTAAAGTTAGAGGTGAGGGAGGGAGGTGATGCTTCCCCTTCACTAATTCGATGATTCTACTGTGTTTTGGTGGGATAGGAATTGCTGGGCTCTCATGGCCATCGGTGTCTGATCACCAGATCTGCTGAATACTTTCGTTTTATTTACATTTGTTTAACTTTGACATTTATCTTACCATCATTTAACGGCTTAGGTGAGGTTAGGTATTTTTGAGTGGCTCCTACATTGCCATAGACGGTGTAGATACAGTCCATTCCTTGTGGTCCTTGGAACCGCGGCCTGGTCTGTGGAGTGATGGTCAAGCTCTCCCAAAACCAGGATTCTTATTTTTACGTTTCATCATTTATTGCTGGGGTCTCAGCAGGGTTGGAAGCAATAAGTCCCTCCCGGTTGCTACACTCTCTCCCTGAGATTTCGTTCACAATTGTCTTTTGATATTCCTTCTTCCTGGATTCTAGAACTGCATGTGGGATATCAGTTTCCTGACTTTGTTTTTCGACAAATGTGTGTTTCTAGGATGTTACCATATTGAAGCAGTTACAGTATAGTAGATAAATAACCTCTTATTCGGCTAAGTTTTCCAACATAATTAAGTTATTGCCAGTTCCACTTCCTTTCATTGTATTTTGTCGACAGGGTTTGAACAGATTGTATTTTGCTTAAATTCGAATATTTTGTCCAAACAAACTGTATCAGAAACACAGCACCTCACACTTACCATTAAAATAAGAAACTGTTCGGGTTGAGACTACCTTTTCCAAATATTTTGAAGTGTGTCTGCTCTGATCCCTAACAAGAGCGACAGATATCCATGTTTTATTTGGGTTATTATTTATTGGACAACGTGTTGCAGGAATATGGGGTTTGGCAGTGGAATGGGCCGAGCTGGAGCAGTGTTCGTTATGTCAGGAGTTACATCAGATACTCAATCCACCTCACAGGTCCAGTCCATACATGTATCAGCCAAGATGAATAAGTAGTTCATCATGAAGCACTGCGTCGAACATGCTAGTGTGCTGCTCAGAAATCTTCCCAGGATCGAACGCTGTTCAGAGCTCACCACTTATCTGTCCAACAGTGCATTCACCTATAAACCTGGACGAAATAATATGTTCAGCACAGGGCGATATGCAGAATACACTAGTGCATTGCTCTATAAACATAGACTGGGTACGTCTCCTACATGGGGAGCTGTGCAGTGACTAACAGTGAATTGTTCTGTAAATCTTGAGTAGTTACCTTCCCAGCATGTACAGCTGTGTACACCAACTACTGCATTGCTCAGTAACACTGTGGTAGATCACTGCCCAGTGTGGGGAACTTGAAGCCCATGATGGAAGTGACAGGATGTGCAGCACCCACTCATTTACGGCTCCATATCTCCATTGTGACATGAAAATGGGTGCTGTGAGTGTGAAAATCACTGCCAGAGAGAGGTCATGAATCAGTTGAAATACCATCTAATGGGAGGATCTTTGTTAAAAAAGGGTGGAGATTGAGAAAGAATTTCAGGGAAGGATCTGATCGTAGGTTTAAAGATTCTGAAATCAAGACATTTTGATAGCATTTTGCAATATATGCTACTGTTTCCAGGAATGATAGGTGAACAGGGTATTTTTGCGAGTCAAAGTGATGGAGAGTTTTGGATGAATATTTGTTCTGCAGCTTTGTAACTGAGAGCGGGGTCAGCAGAGTCAGACTCATTTGACTGAATCTAACAATAATTTGTCTCAGTGCCATTTTCATTGAGGATGAGCGAGGGATCGCCTGCACGAGACCGAACTAGTTTCCGGGTGATACCTTTTCGAACTTACCTCATTAACTAGCCACCCACCTCATGGTGTCACTCTCATTAAATGCCGATTCTCCCACCCATCATGGCTGGAGGTACTCACCATTGCCTGGGTATCCCTGGAAAGTCCGTGATCCGTGACGCTGGTGCCATCTTGAAAATGCCACTGAGCTTTCTCAGTTTGGAACTACCCTGCACACTTTACTTCGAGCATGGCTGATAAAGGGCAATTACACCACCGTTAGTCAACAAACACACGGAGGTTCTGGCGAATGGACGAGTTCAGAGGGGGGCATTTTCTCTTCCCAGAGGGGTCCCCACCCTCAGACACACCGAGCACGATCTGAGCTTACCACCCAGGTCAGTGCAGTATCTGCTGTCTGTAGAAATGTCCAGAAATACAGGACAAGCATCAATAACCTTCCCCTCTCTGTCAAGATAAGTGCCGTTGTATTCTCTTTGCTTTGGATTCATGGTTAACATAGACCCTTGATTCCAGATACTTACTGAATTCAAATTCCACAATTTGCCATGGCAGGTGTCGAACCCAGGTCCCCAAAGCATTCCCTGCGTCTCTGGTTTAAGAGTCCAGCGATAACAACACTAAGCCATTGCTTCCCCTTGCATAGGCTTGTAAATCTAATTTCCAGAGCATGTGATGCAAACTATTTGCACAACCGTTTTGGTTTAGATATATAACACACCAACGTTTGCTCCTCTTTGCTATTTGTAAGATCCACCCAAACGGACTCTGTGGAATCTGATGGACAGGGTTTATGGCGTTATTAGTGATACACTTGGAAAAGACGTTCAGGGAGGCTCTCCTTGATGCTGAGATGATCTGAATAAATGTTCAGCAATACAGGACAAGCATAAATATCCTCCCCGCTCAGCCAGGACAAGAGTCACCATATTCTCTCTGCTCCCTCACACTCCTGTGCGATCTCCAAATACGGCTCAAGCACTACCACTCTCACTATTGAATTCAGCACCTTCGCTTCCCTATGTTTTCAGTCAGAGACGCAATACTTCCCCTCCCCAACACTAATAATGCTGCATAGATACACCACTGTGCACAGACTCCCTCAGGACACCTCACCAATTCACTCCCCCACCTTATCCAGCACTAACAGCAGGGTCACCCACTCCCACCCTCACTCACTCCCACCCTTCCCTTCCCACCCTTTCTCCTGGAATAGGATAGAAATGGCCAAGCTGGGAGGTGGAGTGTCCGAAATTCGTTCCCTCACCCCCTCCCCACACCATATAGAAGGATCTTGCCCAAGGCAGAGAGGACTGGGACACCTCATGTGGAGATTCAGAATCATCCACTTTCCACCAACCGAATAAAAAAAGCAATGTCCAGGGAAGGGCAATTCTCAATTTAAACTCACTGCCAGTTCCAGCGTCAGCTCTTTCACTCTCAAAATAACACAACTTCATTTCACAGAGATGCAGGCATAGAAATACACATAAGTATTGGTAAACTCCCAATATACTATCACACACAATACGCACAAGCAAATAGGCATGCATACACGTAGAGGCACACAGAGGCATAAACAGTCACACACAAATAGGCGCGAACACAAGTAGAAACACACAGGCTGATACACAGTCAGACATAGACACACAATTACTCAGATAACAAGCACATGGATACACACACATGCATACACAAAAAGACAGACACTTGCGTCATTAAGACACATTTCGACTTTTTTTATTTAAAAGGGAATCAAGGATTCTAGGGAGATGTGTGGAGAATTTAATGGAAGAACATATAAGAAATTATTGAACGGCCTATCATTCTTGATAAGTCGAATGACCTGAATCTGTTCCTTTCTTTAATGCTCGTGTGATGTTTTGCTACCAGGTATTCTCTTCCTGCGACAGCAACAGATGCTGGGTTTGATCCATATTTGATTAGAAAGAATCCGTGGTAATGTGGGACAGTTTTGGTGAGCTGAATGATTTATGTCTATTTCTAATTATTATGTCCTTATGACTGAAACGAGGTGGCGATTTGATGTGAGGTTAACACAGTTTTAAAATAACTGGTTCTGCAATGAAATAAGGATGTCCCGTTAACTTTAGTGTTGTGCTATCAGTGGTGTCCTCATCCTCAGGGAGCAATGAAGACTCGGTTATTGAAGATATTCAAGGCTGAGCTCGACTGATCTTTGCTGGACAGGAGAGTCAATGTTTGTTGGGAACAGACAGGAGTCGGATGGTCAGACATAATCAGATCAGCCATGAGCATTCTGACTGGTGCTGCTGAATGGACAACTGCACCTACCCCATGTGTTGTGCTATCAATCCACCCTCGAGGCTGTTACAGAGATTAACTGCTGTCCCTACCCCATGTGTTGCTCCCCCAATCCACACTCGACACTGTTACAGAGGTATACTGCTGTCTCTACCCCATGTATTATTCCCTCAATCCACCCTCGATGTTATTACAGAGATATACCGCTGCCCCTACCCCATGTGTTGGTCTCTGAATCCATCCTGGAGGCTGTTGCAGAGTTGGAGACCACACCATTCAGCCACACAGGATCGTTACAATGAGATGCGAAGAGATCATTCTACCCCTTTGAAGAGTTTTAGAGAAATGGAGAAATAATTAATTCAGCTCGTTGAGTACATTACAGAGACCAACAGGAGGCCATTCAACGCGCCTGAGCTGTTATACAGGGACAGGGAAGCTGTCACTAACAAGATATATGGATAAATGTTTATTTTCAGGATGCAAATCTGTAACTAGATTAGTGCATCAGAGATCAATGTGGAGGCATCAATGATCAATAATCTGGATCAAAGATCTGGAAGAAGGGGATTGATTAGCTTGAAGCTCATTTTGCTCGTAAAGCAAGATAGCCATTCAATACATCATCAAACGGAAGTAGTGAGTGTGCAATGTGATTATGGACAGGGAAGGAATGTGAGCAAACCTTCACCATAACGCGAGTTGTCTATTTTGGTAGGAAGAATAAAACTTCAGGAAGCAATTTAATTGAAGAGAGATTGCATAACTGTGATACAGATGGTTTTTTTGTGTGCTTGGTATCTGATTCATGTGATGTTAGTCTGCAGATGCATCAAGTAATTTGAAAGATAAACGGAATGATACTGTTTCTGGTTAAGGGTATCGGGTTTAATCATGAATGGCTACGGCATCAGTACAGGGCATTCTTGAGGCCACATCTGATACACTGTGTGCAATTTTGATCCCCAAAACTAAAAAAAAACACTCTCATGAGAAGATTTTCGAAGATGTTTCCCTTTACTCATTCCTGGAATGAAGCCCTTTTGGTCTGGAGTATTATCACTCTCAACCTCAGACGAGAAACCTAATTGAACCATACAAGTTTTATCAGCTGGATACTTGTTTTCTCTTGTCAGGGAGACTAAAGCTAGAGAATAAATGTTGAGGACATGGTGTATTGATATTAACACACTTATTATGAAGACATCAGCAATTAAAAAAAAATACGCAGATGCATATAAACATGTCATCAAATTACAAAGCGGGGACAATTTTTTTTGCCCATGAAAGGCACTGTGTACAACAACAGCAATGATGCACCTGCATTATCAGACATTCCAGAGAATATTCAAGGAGATTGCACATGGTCCAGTTCGATGTTCATTTGACATTATTGGATGGTTCAATATAACGAGGGAGAAAAAATGTTGCCTGCCTGAGAAACAGCAGGCGATTGATCCTTTTCTCTCACTTTATTTCTCCTGACGACAAAATGTGATACCATAAAATTTCTGAGTCATTTTTGCCACTCGAGAAAGATTCCCGATGAGGTTTTATTGGAATCTCTCCACTGCCTGAAGGAAAGGGAAATAAACCTAACCCAACTGTTCCACGAAGTAATCCCCAATAAAAACAGATTTTGTAAGTAGAATTATTTCAAAGTTGGAAAAACGTTTGGGACGCTTCATCATTTTACCATCGGTTATGAGTTCAACCTTCTGTGTCTCACATGTTTTTTGGAAAATGACTCAGTCTGAGACATATATTATTGGCCACATCTAAAACATGTTTACATTTCCAAATTGTTTTAACCAGTGGACGAGTAGAGCTGGAAAAGTATCGACGATCCTCCAACATTGGTCGGAATATGAACAAGAGATTCTCAAAGTGCTGTTCAACTGGGAATGCCCTTCCTCTGAAGTGTGTGGTGCCTGGGTGTTTGCATTTATTTAAAGTTATTCAACATTTGACAGTGAAGTGAATGTGGGAAAATAGTATACAGATAGAAAAGTGGAGCCGAGTCCACAATCAGACAAACTAAGACCTTAGTGCTTGGTTGGGCAGTAACAAAGTATCTAATGACCAGCTCCTGCTCCTCAGTCGTATATTCCTATGTTAAATTCAGCTTCTCACACCTATTAAAAGGCGCAGATGGAGGCCGCTTGCTCCAAGTTCTTGGTCCACAGTAACGCAGGATATCATTCAGTCCATCAAAACTGTCACACATGGTTTAGTGTGGGCCAGAAAATGTTATTTGGAAATCCAAACTCTGTTGGAAAAACGCATCCTGTCTATTTGCAGAGTGCTTCATTTGTTGGTCATGGTCTAGAAACAGATTCATTGTGAATACAATCCCCATTCCTCACTCAGAGATGACACACAAAATACTTTCCTCTCTCTCTGACTGCGACATTCAATAATCGAATAATTATCCAGGAAAATTACAACCACTGACTTTCCTATTATAGAATATGAGAACATAAGGAAAGGAGTAGGTAATTCGAACAATCCAGCCATTATATGTGATCATGGCTGATCTACTGTTGGCCTTAACTTATCTTTAATGCCCTATTAATCACATCCCTTAGCTCTCTCACAGGTCAAATGTAAATAGACCTCCCCTTTAAATGCTGTCAGTGATCTAGCTCCCCTAGCTCTCTCCCCCAGATAAATCCTGATGTACATTACCCTCTGCGAGAAGAAATCACTCCATACACATACACTGTCACCTATTGATATGAACAAGTGCTGAACACAAGGGCTGAGGAAAGACCCTAATATCAAGGCAATATTTGACTGAGGATCTCATCGGGACCCCCTACTTATTTGAGCTGAATAGCTTTCAGTTGTACCCTCCCCACTGGTCTAGGTCTTTTGGAGCACAAAGGAAGGTGTTTGTGTTCGGTGGCCGACAATCCTCTCCGTCCTGAGACATCTCTTCAGGAGATCCACAGAGCAGCTTCCTCGACAAAAATATCTTCAGCTGCTTCATCATGTCTATGCTTTCTACCACCAAACCACACCCCCCCCCCGCCCCCCGGTACCACCCACCATAAGATCAGAAGTGGAGCTGGTCAGTGAAGAATACACAATGTTCAGAACATTTTCTCCCCCCTCAGCTCCTGAACCAATCTCTGTGGCCATGTGCAGCATTCAGATTTGTGCTGTTAAAGTGCCAAGAACATTCATGTAACAGCACGACCAGACACTGCACATTTCCACAGTTAAAAGAGGAGCTCATTCAGCATCTCTAGCAGGTTACACACGGATATGTGGAAGCCATTCAGCTCTGTGAAACAACTGAACAAGAAGAGGGACAGCCCATTCAATTCTCCTGCCTGTTACACAGGAAGCAAAGGAGTCTGGTCAGCACATCCTGTTGTAAAACTGGAACAGGCTTTGCTGAATCAGTCCCTTAAACTTATTCTATGGGACCAGAAGAAAGCCATTCAGCTCCTCAAGACGTTTATACCGGAACAGTAGGGTGTCATTCATGCTCCAACATGACAAACCAATGAAACAGAGACTGCACTGATAGAGGTCTCCATGATGTTATTCATGGCTCCATTGTTTGTGGAAAGTGTGCTACTTTGACATGGTTTTCTGGCAGTGAGGAGGGAAGCCTGATGTTTTGTGCCAAGTCTTAAGATATCATCTTGCATTTCCGAGAAGACAGACCCATATTCACTGAGGACGTCAAATGGTGGTGGCAATAGTAAACTCTTTTATAATGAATGTATTGTGGCTGCTGTCGAGATTGTGGATAACAGGACGTTCAGTTTAGGATCACACACCAAACGAACTGTATTAATGTGGGGAGAGTTTATTCAAAAGCCTGGACCTCTCTCTCTCAATCGAAATGAGGAGTGAGGGTGGGTGAGGGAATGTTCTCAGAGGCACTTAAACTATCCAGAATCATGTAGCCTGACTTAAAAAGAACAAGCCGTTGAATTTATCACCGTATCAGTTTCTGTTTAGAAGATAATGAGTGATTGTGCGTCCCACTCTAGGTGCAATGAAATCACCTCTAATTCTCTCAGCGCTACAGAGTAATCTTCACTCTCTCATCATTGCACCTTAATCCCAGGATTGAGTCCGGTGAAACATCATTGCACTCTTTCTATGTCAAGGAGATTACTCCTTATAAAGGAGAGAAAGCATGTCCTCAATACCTCAAATAATGCCTCAATAACACTCTCAGGGCTGATCACAATAATTCTTTTCCTTCACTTAGCTGTGTCCGTTTCATTCTTGTGGCAGAAAAAGCCATTCCTTCTCTATGCACTACAACCGACGTGGAGTTTAGATGTTCCTTACATCTGTATGGAAGCACCAATAATGCCAGCACCAGAGATACCTATGGAGATGAGCATCACACTCGCGGAGAATTTCAACGAGATTTAATACACCTAAAATAGGGGATGATCACGTACCTGAATGGAAATGAGCTGTTGGAATACGGGAAATGGGCAGAGGAAGGGAGCTACTTTTACTTCTGTTCTTCTCTCACTGAATCTATGCAGCCCTGGTGAGGCCAGCACGTTATGCCGATCTTGAACTGAGTGGCTGGTTCAGCTGTTCCACAGGACAGTAAAGAGTAAAACACATTGTGTGGGTTTGCAGTGTTACGACACGTGATAAATTCTCCTGCTCGATTTAAAACCAGCAACAGAGAGAAGATTTACCCCGTGCAGTAATCCCTGGAAATTCTAGAGTCCAAGAACTATTTAAATTAAAATAAGTAACTTTATTTCATAAAATGTAAGAATTATTAACGAACAATTATTTACAATTTATTCCTCTAACCCAACTATGAACTGTCCCCTCCACAATACTAGTCTGAAAAGTCTCCTAATTACGATTTACAAATCAAAACTTCTTATCTCAAAACCAGGAAGCTTTCCGCTCTTCTCCATATTCCTGTCTTCTTTTCCTCTCATGGATTCTGCGTCACCAGTTACTGATCAATAAAGGTACCATTAAGAGAGCTATTTTTCACGCAATCTTTACATGCTGGTAGCTTGCCAGTTCTCCCCGTAATTGTTCAATTTTCCACGGTATCTTACACCAAAGCATTGGACTGTGTCTGTGGTTTTTAAGATTGTCAGTATACTATACTCAAATTTGTTTAGAGTGGGTATTTTGGGGTATACTTTAAACTGTTTGGCTGAATTTGTTTTTTGTCTCCAGGCATTAGCTAATCAATTCATTTGACCAAATGTTACATTTTATCTATTTTTTCACAACACTTGGTGCTGTCAGGTAGTTATTGCAGGCTTTTAATTATCTTAAAGGTACCGTACACCCACATGTTCACCACAGAAATCACACAGAAACCTGAATATGGAAGGATGTCGCATTGACTTCCTAAAATGACTTGCGGCAAGCTGATGGGCTCTTAATAATACATTGTAATGGTTGCTTTTAACTTCCAACAATTTACTTCATGAGATATCAACAGAGTAATAATCTGCGGCTCTAGATTATGATTCAGTGACATGGACACCATAAATTGTCTTCTTGTATGTGCAGAGAACAAGCAAAACATTCTCAAAAACAATTATTTTGTAATGGACATGTGATTAGAAGGGACATGAAACTGTATGAACAAAGGCACAAATCATGGTTTATTCAGAAATAACTCCGAGGCTGAGGACGAGTGTGGGATATAATGGTGGTTTACTGGTGCGTGGAGATGTAAATCTGTAAAGGACAAAAAGGATTTTGGAGTTTGAGATCAGTCTGGTTGCTTCTCACATATTAGAGAGCAATTTATAAATTGTACTTTGATAGTTGTAATTTATGAGGAAAGGAATTTTTATTTGGAACTGAAAACAATGACTTGCACTTTTCCAAAATTTATATATCATAAGCAGAAATTCAGTTCAACCTGGTTTAGTAGACACGTAGAATGACTTACTCGGAACACCAACTATAGCGAGAACCGGATAGTAACCACCTTGAATAATCCAAAGGATACATCTGATCCGCGATGTTAATAATATCCCAGTCAGAGAAAGCCAGTGGAGATCCAAAGATAAACTCCTGTCCATTGTTGGAACATACCAGTCTAATGTTCTCAGGTTTTGGTCCATTATTGGAACATTCCAGTCTGTTGTTCTCAGATTCTGATCCACTGTTTGAACATTACAATCCATGGTCGTCAGATCCTGAACCATTATTGTAACGTTCCAATCTAATGTTCTCAGATTCTGATCTTTCCTCCTTCTCTCTCTGCAGCACGTGATCCCTGTTTGTGCTATTGGTGATGCTCACACTCATACAATGGGGATAACACATTGAACAGAGACCATTTATCAATGAACAATGGAAACTCTCCACTGGGTTAATTAGAATCCACGGAGATTGACATTAATCACAGTCACTAAACAAATAGCTCCAGTTAACTCCTTTCATTTCAATACTCACTTTATTAAAATTCAAAAGAACGTTTAAAATTTATACGTTATGCATGGGATATGTGGGGGTCACTGAGGGAAAGAATACTGGAGATGGTAGATTGATGGTGTGTAATCATTAAATCTGCCTTGGATATGGGAGTAACGTCAAAGGATGATCAGAATATAAACAAGTTGTTCCATGTATAAACGGAAAAATACTGCCTGTAACTACTGATCAGTGATTATAATGTCAGGAAAATATGGAGAGAACTTTTCTCGTCCATAATCTGACAGGAAAATGTGTGTAAGACAACAGGAGTTATAACAGACAAATGGCATGGATATGTTACCAGGGAATACTACGGATCACATCATTCAGATGGTTATTCGAGGATCAGAGCGGGCAGGTGAGAGTCATGATGTTAATGTTATCGATGTCAATCAACTGTCATTAAGCACCATTCACTGGACTTCATTTGCAGAGTTATTATGATGTTGGGGAGGAGATAGAAAACACAAATAATTGGGGACATGGCTGCTAAGACTGGAGGGAGGGAACATGATATTTCCTCGTCATTAGTATTGGAATGTTATAAATCATAGGAAGATCAAATTCCAGGATACAACTCCAATGATGAATGAGGAGTGCCAATATTCACCATACAACCAGAAGACATTGGAGAAGAAATTTGGCCACTCAGCCCATTGAACCTGCTCTGCTATTCAATGATGGTTGTTAAGCTTCTAAACCCCATTCTCCCGATTTCTACCTGCAACCGTGGATCCCCTTCACAAACAAGAACCTTTCTGTCTCACTCTTAAATATACTCAATGACCTGGCTTCGACAGCGTTCTGTAGCAGTGAATTCGATAGATTCACCACTCTCTGGCTGAAGAGGTTTCTCCTTATCTATGTTCTGAAGGTCTCCTCTTTACTCTGTCCCCTCGTGTCCTAGTCTCTCCTACCATTGGAAATATCCTCCCCATATCCGCTCTGTCAAGGTCATTCAGTATTATGTACGTGTCAATTACATCTCATAACATCCTTCTGATCTCTATCAAATATCGATCAAGAGCCCTCAAATATTCTTCATATGTTAAGCTTTTCATTTCTGGGACCATTCTCGTGGATCTCCTTCAGGGCCAGTACATCCTTCCTGAGATATGTGATCCTAAACTGGGCACAATAATCCAAATGTGGCCTGACCAAAGCCTTATAGAAGCCTCAGAAGTACATCCCTGCTTTTATATTCAAGCCCTCTTGAAACAAATGTCATCACTGTATTTGCCTTCCTAACTACTGACAACCTGCAAGTTTACCTTTCGAGACTCCTGAACGAGAACTCCTTTGTCTTTTTGCACTTCAGACTTCTGAATTTGCTCGCTATTTAGAAAACAGTCCATGCCTGTATACTTCCAGGCAATGTGCATGACCTCACATTTTCCAACGTGATACTCCATCTGCCACATCTTTGTCCAATCCCCTAATCTGTGCAAATCAATTAGTGGGAGAAAGTGAGTAGCGCAGATACTGGCGATCAGAGTCAAAAAGTGTGGTGCTAGAAAAGCACTCCCTCTCAGGCAGCATTCGAAGAGCAGGAGAGTTGACATGTCAGCCATAAAGCCTTCTTCAGGAATGAGGAGTGGGGGTGGAAGAGAGCTGAGAGATAAATGGGAGGGGCTGGGGCTGGGAGGAAGGGAGCTTGGAAGGCCATAGCTAGATGAAGGTGGCTGGTAATAGTGATAGGTCAGAGTGGAAGGTAGAGTGGGTAGATGGGAAGGAAGATGGACAGTTACAGAGCGTGATGCTGAGTTGGAGGGTTAGATCTGGGATAAGGTGGAGGGAGGGGAGATGAGGAATCTGAAAAATTGCTCTTGATACCGTGTGTTTGAACACTCCAAGGCGGAAGATGATGCGTTTATCTCCAGACGTCTGGTAGCTAGAATTTTGGCAGTGGAGGAGTTCGAAACCTTGCATGTCCTTGGCGCAGTGGGGGTTGGAGGGGCGTTGAAGTATTCATCCACAGGGCAGTGGGCTTGTGGATAGGTCTGTCCGAGAGTATTCCCTGAACCGTTCTGCAAGTTGACGTCCTTTCTCCCCAAAGGGGAGGAGATCAGGAGCAGTCTACATAGTAGATGAGTTGTTTGGATGCACACGATGGTCTCTGCCGGATGTGGAATGATCCTTTGGGGCCTTGGATGGAGGTGAGGAGGGTGGTGTTCGCACAGGTTTCATGCCTCTTGCAGTGGCAACAGAAGGTGCCAGGAGTGGAAGGTAGCTTGGTGGGGGAGGGGGGCTAGGACATAATGAGGGTGTGGTGAAGGGAATGGTGCCTGCAGAATGCTGATAGGTGTAGAGAGGAAAGTATATGAATGGCGGTCGGGTCTGACTGTTCGTGGTGGAAATAGCGGCGGATGATGCATCGTATCCTGTGGTTGGTGGGATGGGAGGCGTGAACCAGAGGGGTTCTATCCTTTTTATAATTGGAAGGGTGACGTTCAAGTGCGGAGTTGTAGGAAATTGTTGAGATGCGCTAGAGCACCCTCCTGCAGTCGAACCACCTCTTCAATACGACCTATCACTCTATTTATCTTTGCACTATTTGAAAACTTAACCAGAATGCCTTCAGTTCCTTCGTGAAAAGTGAAAATATGTTGTCCCAACACTGAGTCTTATGGAACACAACTTGTCCCTGTCTGCCATCTTCGTAGAACCCCTTTATCCCCACTATCTGATTTCTGTCAGACAGCTAAGCTTCTATCTATGCTCGCACCTTGCCTCATTCTCAATAGCCTCCTACGTGGCTCATTGCGAAAGGATACTTGTGGTGCAGAAGGATAACATCTACTGGTTCTCCTTGGTCTAATCTGCTTGTTACTCACTCAAAATATGCTAGCAGGTTGGTCAGGCCTGAACTCCCCTTGACGAAACCATGCTGATTCTGTCCGATTTTACCAAAGACCTCCAAGTATTCAGAAATCCCATCGGTCACGATGGATTGCAGTATATTACCCACAAAAAAGGTTAGGCTAATCAGCCAGTAATTTTCCATCTTCTGCCCAAATCCCTTATTAAATGGGGTGTCACCTTACCAATTTTCCAACCTTTTGGTCCTTTCCTGATTTTAGTCACTCGGGAAAGAATACCAGTTGCGCTTGCACTATCTCTTCAGCTATCTCCCATACAAGGCTGGGGAGTAGTCAATCTGGTCCAGGTAATTTACCCACATTCAGGGCATTCCCTTTTCTAACCTGTTCTTCTGGAAGATGGCCACAATACTCAGCTCTGCCAGCTCACTCTTTTCAATTTTTGGGAAATTACTCGTGCCTTCCACCGTGAAGAATAATGCAAAGTTCCTCAGCCATTTCTTTGTTTCCCACTACTGTCTCTCCAGCATCATTTTCCAGTGGTCCATATTCGCTTACACCTCTCTTATGCACTTTATATATCAAAAGAATCTTTTACAGTTACCTCTTTATTATTGGCTAGCTTACCCCTATATTTAATCTTTTCCCTCCTTATTTATTTTGTCTTGCCCTCTGTTGGTCTTTGTCAATTTCCCAATTCTCTAGTTTCTCCTTGCACTTCACCACATTATATGCTTGCGCTTTTGCTTGTATGCAATCCCTGACTTCCCTCGTCAGCCGTGGTTGCCTCATCCTCTCTGTACTAATCCTCGATTTTTCAGGATGTATCTCTGCTGTGTCTCCTGATTTAATCTTGGTATGTCCTGCCATTGCTGTTCCCCTGACCTTCCTGCTCGACCCCTCTCCTGGCCAATTCTACCCAGCTTCAACCTTATGTCTCTGTAGTTGCCTTTATTCAGCTGAAGTATTGTTACCTCTGATTCCACCTTCTCACTCTCGAATTGCAGAATAAATTCAAACATGTCCTAATCACTGCTTTCGAAGTTTTCCTTCACCTTATGCTCGTTTATTTAACCTGCCTCATTAAATCCAATATAATCTGTTTCCAAGTGGGGTCCACCACAAGCCGCTCCAAAAAACCATCTCGTAGACGTTCCTGAAATTCCTTTTTCTTGTGAAACACTACCTGATTTTCCCAGTCCCCTTGCATATTTAAATCTCCCATGAACACTGCACTTTGCTTTTCCTATACATCTTTTCTATCTCCTGCTGTATATTGTGCCCTAGCTCCTGACTACTCTTTGATGGATTGTACAAAACTCCAACTGTGGTTTTCTTATATTTGTGGTTCCTGAATTCCACCCACGCAGATTCTACACCATCTAACCATACTTCCTTTCTTGTTATTGATTTAGTTTGATTTCTTATAATAATACAAATCCACTCACTCTGCCCACCTGCCTACGTTTTCCATAGAATATATGTCTTTGAATATCCTGATCCCCTTGCAATCACATCTCCGTGATGCCCATCATAACTGCCAATATCAATCTGCGCCACAAGCTCATTTAAATTATTCCTTATACTGCATGAATTCAGATATAACACCTTCAGTCCTGTATTAACTGTCCTTCCTCTCAGTGCCATTCGTTTGTCCAGTGTGGTTGAATTTTGATATGTTAAACATTTCCAGATGTTCTATCCTATTTGTGTCTGTGCTGGAGATTTTAATAAACTCTCCTGAGTTCTGTACTTGTACCTACTCTTTTAATTCTGCTTTTCTAATTAAACCCTATAACTGAACTAACACCTCATACACACACACTCCTAATCAGTTTAAAGCTCTGTCTACAGCCCTGGTTTGGATTCACTCGGACTCTGGCCCCAGCATGGTTCAGATGAAGACTGTCCCATCGGAACAGGTCCTTTCTTCTTCAGTAATAAGATGTGTTTATTCAAAACAAAATACAGAGACAAAAAAAGCTTTTCTGTAAATACCAAAGTATGAAAATTACAATGACACAAGGTTGTTAAAATACATTCACGATATTGACCTATATGAATTGAAATGTGAATTACAAAACCATGGAAGTGGTGTGCAAACTTTATCAATCATTATTTGACCCACAACTGAGACCCTGATTTCCCCTCTGTAAGTAATCCCCCTCACGGAGATTCTCTAGCCCTGTCTCTCACTCAATGTCTAAAGGGGCAACAAGTTTATGTTTGCCCAGAATATTGAAATTAATCCATCTTCTCCCTGGAACCAATCTATTCTTCTTTGGATTGTTTTTATCTGTCAGCAACCCAGCTCTGTGGTGTAATTGGCGATAAATGATTTGCGATGACAGCTAGTATCAGCAGAGTGTTCACAGAGTATGGCACCAGACAAAGGGCTTACAGTCTTTGTGAGTTTCTAAATAAAGTTTCTGTGTATTTCTCCTCATGCTGTCTCCTGATAACTTTATACTCATCTGACACTCCTTGCTCTCACTCAACCTGTCGCGCCGTTTTCTCTACATTCTGTTTATCTCACTTCACTTTCTTTCTCTCTGTTCATCTCTCTGTCTGCCTCTCAGTCTATCTCCGATCATTTTCTCTAATTTTAAGCTGCGAAGATGGAGAGCTCGTGGACGCACGGTGGGCTGAATGGCCTCTTTCTGTGCTGGATTAATTCTGAAGTTCTCTGACCTACAGTATATCCTTTAGGTGCCTGGACAGACAAGCTGGTCCAGTGAAGGACACAGAGTACAATCATCTATTAACTCTTCCTGTTCTCTGACATGCAACGGCCTCGAAATATCTATTCAAACAAACAGACTCCTCACATTAAAATCAGCACAATTCAGACTGCCAGGTTCATTGTGTTCAGTACCCTCTGCCTGTTTGCTGTTGGTCTTATCTGTACTGGTATTAATCTCAAACTCCTCCTCAGTCACTTCACCTGTGGACTTACTGCTGTGCTTTTCCACGCCCCTCCCCATCCCCCCTCTCCCCCACCGACGTTACACACTAGTTTAAATCCCCCTGAGGGATAATAGCAAAACTGCCTGCCAAGAGATTGCTGCTAGTTCAGGTCTGTCCCGTCCTTCCTGTATATATCCTACTGAGGCGGAAATCCCAATGATCCACATATCGTAGATTGCTGCCAGTTCAGGTCCATCCTATCGTTCTTATGTACATCCTACCAACCCGGGAATCCCAATGATCTACAAATCGGAGATTGCTGCCAGTTCAGGTCCATCCCATCATTCTTATGTTCATCGTCCAGACCCGGGAATCTCAATGATCCGCATATCAGAGACTGCTGCCAGTTCACGTCCATCCTGACATTCTTGTGTATATCCCCCTGAGGGATAATAGCAAAACTGCCTGCCAGGAGATTGCTGCTAGTTCAGGTCTGTCCCGTCCTTCCTGTATATATCCTACTGAGCCGGAAATCCCAATGATCCACATATCGGAAATTGCTGCCAGTTCAGGTCTATCCCGTCCTTCTTATGTACATCCTACTGACCCGGGAATCCCAATCATCCACATATCGGAGATTGTTGCCACTTTATGTGCATCCCGTTCTTCTTGTGTACATCCTTACAAGTCGGGAATCCCAATGATCCACTTAACAGAAGTACTGCCACTCAACCAGCTCTTTGGTCGTGTATTGAACTGTGCCACCTCCCTATTCCTAATCACACTCGCACGTGACATATTCTAGTGTCTCCAAATTTTAAATATCCTTTCAGCACAACTCCAGCAAGGCCTTACCTTTGAAGTGGCTAGACTTGATAATAAAAGCTTCTGTGTGACCTAAGTAACCCGGAAAGTGGAGCCCATTGACTCAGTCTAATGACCATAGTTCTCATATCTATCATGTCCATCAAACCTGTTTGACAAGTTATCCATATGGACCATCTATTTGCAGATGGACGAGGATAAACAGAAGACTAGAAAGTGACAGAGCAGATGGATGTCACTCAGCCTGTTTACTCTGCTTTGCTATTCAATTGAATTTTAGTTATTCTGTTCCTTGCAATGGTAGGGTCTTTACCCAGCATCTCCAGCAGGTCAGAAAGTGCCCAGTGTCGTTGTATGCACATTCCTGCGAAGGGAGTATCCAGTGCCAGGCGACGGTGTGTGGGAAGACCCAGGGGTAGAACAATGAAAGGCTGCATGTACTGACGATGAACTGAGGGACTGAAAGAGATGGAATGGGTATCAAGGAACACTGCACCCAGACAAGTGGCCGGGCAAGATTCCTAAACACGCAGGGAAATCGAGAACTATGGGTGCTTTTACAAACACTTGTCACATTTGCTGCATGTTTCCATCAAACAAAAGCAAAAATACTGTAGATGGTAGAAATCCGAAGCAAATACACAGACGTACTGTGGAGTGAGAAAGGAGTTAATGCTCCAAATGCCGACATGGGAGGAATGTTCAAACTTCACACAGACAAGGTCCAGAGATTGGAATTGAACCCGAGTCCCATTCACTGTGAGGTAGCATTGCTGAGTCACTGTGCTGCCCAATGATGGATAATTGGGGATAGTATAGTTAGAGGCATAGATACTTTTCTCTGTGAACAGGATTGAGAATCCTGAAGGTTGTGTTGTCTACCTGGTGCTTGGGTTTGTGATATGTCACTAGGCTGCAGAAGTACTTGGGTCTGTGTAGGTATGAACGGCTGAACAAACAAAGGACAATGAGAAGAGGGACGGTTAACACGGGACTGAACTGTTATATCGGAATGCATGCAGTATAAGGAATAAGGTAAATAAGCTTTTGACACAGACACAAATTGGCCGTACAGCATGATGGGCATCATAGTGACATTGCTGCAAGAGGATCAGGATTGCGAGCTGAATATTTAAGGATATTCATCCTGGCGAAAAGATAGGCAGTTGGGCAGAGAGCTAGATTTGTCTCATTAGTAAGAAATCAAGTTGAATCAATAATAGGAAATGAAGTAAGGTCTGATGGTGTAGAGTCTGTGTCGGTGGAATTGAGGAAACAAAAAGGTGGAAAAATGCAATTGGAGGTATGCACATGCCTCCAAACAGCAGTCAGGAGATGGGGTGCAAGACATATCAGGAATGAGAAAGATTTGTAGGGAGGGCAACGTTACAATGATCATATTGGATTTCATGAAGCAGGTGGACTGGGAATTCAGGTTGATAGTGATTTGCAGGATAGGAATTTGTGGAATGGCTATGAAATGGCATTTTGGAGCAGCTTGTGCAGGCAGACTAGATGAGGCGAACTTAAGGTGAAGGATATCATAGGAGGCAGTGATCATAATATGATTGAATTTACTCTGCAATTTCATATGGAGAAGTTAAAATCAGACGTAACGGTATTACAGGTTAATAAAGGCAATTACAGAGGCATGAGAGAGGAGCTGGGTAGAATTGACTGGGAGACGGTCCCAGCAGGAAAGACAGTGGAACAGCAATGGCAGGATATTTTTGGAGGAATTCAGAATACAGCAGAGATTTATCCTGAGGAAAAAAAGGCTTGTACAGGTAGGATGAGGCAACCATAGCTGACTAGGAAAGTCAGGTATAAAGTTAAAACAAAAGAGAAAGCATATAATGTGGCTAGGGGCAGTGGCAAACTGGAGGCTTGGGAAGGTACAAAGGCAAAACAGAGGGGAAACAAAGTAAAATAAGCAGAGAGATTATTAAATGTGGGGGTAAACTAGCCACTAATATAAAGGAATGCTGCAAGAGTTTCTTTCAATATATAAAGTACAAAAGAGAAGCAAAAGTGGGCATTGGACTGCTGAGAAATTATACATCAGAGGTAGTAGTGCTCAACACGAAAAAGGCCGAGGAACTGAATAATTACTTTGCGTTAGTTTCACGGTGGAAGATACGAGTAATACCTTAACATTCAAGAGAGTGAGAGGCCCGGGTTGAGTATGATAGCCTTTACAATGGAGAACCTGCAAGATAAAACTGAATGGCCTGCAGGTGGTTAAATAATCTGGACGGGATGCATTACATCCCAGTGATAATAGACAATAGACAATAGGTTCAGGAGTAAGCCATTCTACCCTTCAAGCATGCACCACCATTCAATATGATCATGGCTGATCATCCTTAATCAGTATCCTGTTCCTGCCTTATCTCCATAACCCTTGATTCCACTATCCTTGGGAGTTCTATCCAACTCTTTCTTAAATAAATCCACAGACTGGGCTTCCACTGCCCTCTGGGGAAGAGCATTCCACACAGCCACTACTCTCAGAGTGAAGAAGTTTCTCCTCATCTCTGCCGTAAATAGTCTACCCAGTACTTTTAAGCTGTGTCCTCTGGTTCGGCACTCACCCATCAGTGGAAATATATTTCCTGCCTCCAGAGTGGCCAATCCTTGAATAATCTTATATCTCTCAATCATATCCCCTCTCAGTCTTCTGAACTCAAGAGTATATAAGCCCAGCCGCTCCAGTCTTTCAGCCTAAGGTAGCCCCGCCATTCCAGGAATTGACCTCGTGAACCTACGCTGCACTCCCTAAATAGCCAGAATGTCTTTCCTCCAATTTGGAGACCAGAACTGCACACAATACTGCAGTGTGGTCTCACCATGGCCCTGTATAGTTGCAGAAGAATCTCTTTGCTTCTATACTCAATCCCTCTTGTTATGAAGGCCAGCATGCTATTAGCCTTCTTCACTACCTGCTGTACCTGCATGCTTACCTTCCTTGATTGGAGTACAAGAACACCCAGATCTCTTTGTACTGCCCCTTAACCTAAATTGATTCCATTTAGGTAGCAATCTGCCTTCCTGTTCTTACCATTAAGTGGATAACCATACATTTATCCACATTAAACTGCATCTGCCATGCATCTGTCCACTCACCTAACCTGTCCAGGTCACCCTGTAATCTCCTTACGTCCTCCTCACATTTCGACCTGCCACCCAGCTTAGTATCATCAGCAAATTTGCTAATGCTATTACTAATACCATCTTCTGCATCAATAATATATATTGTAAAAATCTGCGGTCCCAGCACTGATCCCTGTGGTACCCCACTGGTCACTGCCTCCCATTCCGAAATGGAGCCATTTGTCACTACTCTTTATTTCTGTCAGCCAACCAAGTTCAATCTAGGTTAGTACTTTGCCCCCAATACCATGCGCCCTAATTTTGCTCACTAACCTCCTATGTGGGACTTTATCAAAAGATTTCTACACTACATCTTCTGGATCTCCCTCGTACATCTTCAGAGTTACACCCTCAAAATATTCCAGAAGATTCTGCCTCAGGTGACTCTCTGTGTGGAGTTTGCATATTCTGCCCATGTCTGCGTGGGTTTCCTCCGGGTGCTCCAGTTTCCTCCCACAATCCAAAAAATTGCAGGTTAGGTGAATTGGCCATGCTAAATTGCCTGTAGCGTTTGGTGAAGGGGTAAATGTAGGGGAATGGTTCTGGGTGGGTTATTCTTCGACGGGTCGGTGTGGACTTGTTGGGATGAAATGCCTGTTTCAACGTTGTAATCTAATCTAAAAATCTAAATTAGTCAAGCATGATCTCCCCTTCATAAATCCATGCTGACTCTGACCTAGCCTGTGACTACTATCCAGATGAGTCGTAATTTCATCATATAGAATAGACTGCAGAATCTTCCCACCACTGAATTCAGATAAACTGGTCTATAATTTCCTGCTTTCTCTCGCCCACCGTTCTTAAAAAGTGATAAGATATTAGCCACCCTGAAATCAGCAGGAACTGATCCCGAATCTATCGAACTCTTGAAAATAATCACCAACTCATCCACGATTTCTCGAGCCACCTCCTTCTGTACCCTGGGATGTAGACCATGAGGCCCCGGGACTTATCAACCTCCAGACCTAGCAGTCTCTCCAACACCAATTCCTGGGAAATATAAATTCCCTAAAGTTCAGGTCTTTCAGCTACTGTTACCCCAGGGAGACACAGATATGAAGTACCAATACAGTACCACTGTGTCTTCCCCAGTGAACACAGATATGAAGTACCAATACAATTCTTCTGCCATTTCTTTGTTCCTCGTAATATATTCCGCTGTTTTTGTCTTCAAGGAGCCAATTTTATATTTAACCTTTTTTTTGCCTTTCACATACCTAAAAAATCTTTTACTCTCCTCCTCTATATTTTTGGCCAGTTTACCTTCGTACCTCATTTTTTCTCTGTGAAGTTCCTTCTTCGTAATCCTCTGTTGTTCTTTAAAAACTACCCAGTCCTCCGTTTTCCCACTTATCTTTGCTATGTTATACTTTTTCCCTTTTAACTTTATATGCTTTTTAACTTGCCTCGTCAGCTGGCCACCCAT
The DNA here is from genome assembly GCF_020745735.1 of Hemiscyllium ocellatum. Classification (NCBI taxonomy): domain Eukaryota; kingdom Metazoa; phylum Chordata; class Chondrichthyes; order Orectolobiformes; family Hemiscylliidae; genus Hemiscyllium; species Hemiscyllium ocellatum. The sequence continues at coordinate 39,208,355 of NC_083433.1, forward strand.
GCCTCCTCCTAGGATCTTTCTTCCTTTTTGCAATGATTTGATCCTGCATGTTCTGCATTATACACAGAAATATCTGCTATTGTTCCTTCACTGTTATCCCTGCTAATGTATTGCACCATTGTACTTTGGCCAGCACCTCCCTCATAGCTCCTTAATTCTCATTACTCAACATAAATATCGTCACTTCAGATTGTACCCTCTCCCTCTCAAATTGCAGATTGAAGCTTATGGCTTGTATGATGTTCACTACTTCCCAATGGCTCCTTCACTTCGAGGTCGCTGATAAATTCTGGTTCGTTGCACAATACCATATCCAGAATTGTTTTCTCCCTGGTCGGCTCCAGCACCAGCTGTTCTCAGAATCCATCTCGGAGGCACTCCACAAAGTCTCTTTCTTGAGGGCCAATATCATCATGATTCTCTCAGTCCACCAGCATGTTGAAATCCCCCCATAAGGAAGATAGCGTAAGAGGGAGTGGGGGAGATAGTGGTGATCTTTGAGGAATCACTAGTATAAGGAACGATCTCAGAGCAATGGAAACCCACTAACGTGACACCCCAATTTAACAAGGGAGCAAGGAAAACGACAAAAAAAAGTCCAAAATGACTAGTTGAACCTCTGTCGAGGGTAAGACCCTGGAATGCATATTGAAGGATGAGATTTTGGAAAAGCTGGAAGTGTTTGGTAAAATAAGGCAAAATCACTATGGCTTTCGTCAAGGGAAGGTCATGCCTGATAAACCTGTTGGAATTACTGGAAAAGTAAATGAGCAGGCTTGACCAGGCACAACCAATGGACATTGGCTACCTGGACTTCAAGAAGGACTTTGACAAGGTGTCACAGAGGAGATTACTGAGCATGATTAGGGTACATGGAGTTAGAGGCAAGGTAGTGGCATGAATAGAAGGTTGCCTGTCCGCCAGAAAGCAGAGAGTGGGGATAAAATGGCCCTTCTCAGGATAACAGCCGCTGACAAGTGGTGTACCGCAAGGCTCAGTGTTGGAATCGTATCTTTTCACTTGTTACATTCACATTCTGGATGGTGGAACTGAGGGAACTCTGGCTAAGTTTACAGACGATACAAAGGTATGCAGATGGACAGGTCATAATGAGGAGGCGGAGAGGCTGACAAAGGATTTGGACAGGTAAAGAGATTGGCAGATGCTTTGCAACATTGGAAAGTATGAGGTCATGCACTTTCGCATGAAGAAAACAGGCATGCAGTATTTGCTGAATTGGGACAAAAATCAGAAATCTGAAGTGCAAAGGGACTTGGGAGTTCTAGTGCAGGGTTCTCTCAAGGGAAGCTTGCAGGTTGAGGCAGTAGTCAGTAGGGCAATGGCATTTATTATTGATGGCATTTATTCCGAGAGGAATTTAATATAAAACAGGTTGTACAAGGCTCCAAACAAAATTGCGCGAAACTTTGAGCCCCATATTTCGGGAAGGATACAGTGGCCCTGGAGCATGTGCAGAATATTTTCAAGAGAATGTGCGAGGTAATGAAAAGCTTGTCGTATGAGGAATGTTTGAGGGCTCTGGTTTATGCTTGATTAAGTTTAGAAGGATGAGAGGGAATGTAATGGAAACATATAGAATACTGAATGACCTGGACAGAGTGGATGTTGATAAGATGTTTCCATTGGACCCGAGGGCACAGCCTTTTATGAAAGGAACCAACTTTTAGAACAGTGATTAGTAGAAACATCTTTAAACAGAGAATGGTGAATCTTTGAAATTTATTGCCACAGAAGGGTATGAGGAAAGGTCATTAATTATATTTGAGACGGACATAGGTAGGTTTTTGATTATCCGGGGATCACGTATTACGGGGAGAAGTTCGGAGAATTGGTTTGAGAAACCTATCAGCTATGATTGAATGGCGGAGCAGAATCGATGGGCTAACCATCCTAATTTCTGCTCCTCTGGCTTATCGTTTTATGGTCTAAATCTCAAGGGGGCACCTTGCATCTCTGAGAAGATGCTATCATGTTCTTCATGAAGGTCAGAAGCCGATGGGTACAGTTAAATGTTTTAAAATGAAGCTATTGTGGCTGTTGTTGGGGTACTGGATAATATGACATTCAGTGCAGGATCACACACCAACTGCACTTTAATAATATGGTGAGAGTTTTTTTTCAAAACCTGACCTCTCTGTCTCTCTCAATCACAGTGGGGGGTGGAGCTGGTGTGAGTAAGCGTAACGACCTCCCAGGTACTTGAACTATCCTGAATCATGCATCCTGAGTGAAACACCAGTCATGGAATTTATCACCTTCTCATCGTCTGGTTAAAATATAGTGATTGTCCATTCCTCTCAGGGATCTACGCAATCACCTCTTATACTCTCACATCTCTAGAGATCAATCTGCACTAACTCCTCATGGTTCCAATGATTAATCTGGTGAAACTCCTTTTCACTCTCTCTGTGGTAAGGAGATCACTCATTATAAATGAGAGAAAATCTGTCCTCAATACTCCAAATACTGCCTCAGCCACACTCTCATGTTTGATCACACTAACCTCTTTCCCTCACTTAGCGGGCTCCGTTTCTTTCGTGTGACACAGCAAACCATTCATTTACAATGCACTGCAATGAAGTGGAATTTAAAACCCCTTCCTTACATCTGTCAGTGAGCATCAAAAAAGTCAACAGCAAAGGTGCCTTTCAAGATGGACATCACTCTTGGGAGTGACTCAATCACAAAGAAAACACCTAAAACAGTGAATGACAGCCTACCTGAATGGAAATGAGCTGCTGGACTATGGGATACAGACCGAGGAAAGGAGCTATTTTTACTTTTGTTCTTCCCTCTTGGGATGCGTGAAGCACTGGTCAGGTCAGCATGTTATGCCGACTTTAAACTGAGTGGCTGGTTGAGCTGTTCCACAGGACAGTAAAAAAATAAAACACATTGCTGTATGTTTGCAGTTACACAGAGACCTGACCAGGGAAGGATGACCCATTGCCTTCTCTAAAGGACATCAGGCAAGCCGATATCAATAAATTATCTTTCTGTGGCTCTAGATTATGAGCCAATGACGTGACTACCATACACTGTCTTACCACCTTTCAGATTATGTACTGAGAACACGTGAAACACCTCAAGTGCAATTACTTTGCAATGGACACGTGGGAAGAAGGGCCTTGAAACAGATGTATCCAGAATAACAAAGGCACAAACGGTGTTTATTCAGGAGTTGCATTGAGGCTGAGGAAGATTTGGGGACATCATAATGGTGGTACTGGACAAGAGTGGTATGTGGGGAGGATATGGAGATGTAAACTTTGCAGGAGAAAATGAATAACGGAGGTCGAGAACAGAGTGTTTTACCCTCGCATATTGGTGAGTAATTTGTAAATAATAGTTTGCTAGTTATGATTTCTGAAGAATGGAATTTTTGATGGGAACTGAAATAGTTGACTTGCACCTTTTCAAAATCTACATATCATGAGCATCAATTCAGTTCAGACCATTTCACTAGAAAGACAGAGTGACTTACCAGGAACACCAACGATTGCAAAAATAGGATAATAACCAGCTTGAATAGCTATCAGTACATCTTCAATCCGATATGTTAATGATATCCAAGGCTGAGAAAGCCAGTAAAGACCATCGGACAAACTCCTGTCCATTGTTGGAACATTCCAGTATATTGTTCTCAGATTTTTATCTCCTCCACCTCTCTCTGGAGCTGACGATCCCTGTTACTGCTGTTGGTCATGCTCCAGCTCATACTATGGGATAAAACACTGAAATAATTCTCTTATTGATAGAAGAGAGTAACTCTCTTTGAATTCAATGTTGTTTTATTAAAATTTAAAATACCTTTGAAAGTTTATGCATTCTGGATGTGACATGTGAGTGTGACTGAAGGAAGGAATGTAGGAGATGGCATATTGATTGTGTGTAATCATTCAGTCTGCCTTCGATATGGAAGTAATTCCACAGGTTTACCTGCACATTAACATGCTTCTCTACTCATAAATGGAGATATAAATCCTGTAACTACAATTCAGTCATTGCAAAATCAATAAAACATTGAGAAAGCATCTATCATCCATTATCTGATAGCAAAATGTGCCTCAGAAAACGTAGGTTATAACTAACAAATAGATTAGATTAGATTAGACTTACAGTGTGGAAACAGGCCCTTCGGCCCAACAAGTCCACACCGACCCGCCGAAGCGCAACCCACCCTTACTCCTACATTTACCCCTTACCTAACACTACAGGCAATTTAGCTTGGCCAATTCACCTGACCCGCACATCTTTGGACTGTGGGAGGAAACCGGAGCACCCGGAGGAAACCCACGCAGACACGGGGAGAACGTGCAAACTCCACACAGTCAGTCGCCTGAGTCAGGAATTGAACCCGGGTCTACAGGCGCTGTGAGGCAGCAGTGCTAACCACTGTGCCACCGTGCCGCCCAATGCCATGTATATGTTATCAGAGAATTTTACGTGACAAACACAAATCAGATTATTATTCCAGGATCATAGAGGACATGTGTGGATCATGTTGTTGACGTTATCGTTGTTAAGGAACTGCGATGAAGTGTCATTTAATGGACTTCAATTACATTGCGATTATGGCATGGGGGAAGAGACAGAAGACGGAGATATGTGGGACCATGGCTGTTTCGACTGGGCGGAGGGACAGTGATGTTCCCCAGTCATCAGTATTGGAACGATAATCTTTATAACTCATATGAAGAACAGATTCAATGATACATCTAAAATGAGGAATCAGTAGAGATAATATGAATGAAATGCGTTTATGCAATATAAAATACAGGAACACGTAATTTTCTGTACATACCGATATATGGAATGTATAAAGATATAAGGTTGTTAAAATGCACTCCTGAAACTGAGCTATATAAATTGATATGTGGATTACAAAACTAGGGAAGTGGTGTGTAAACTTTATCAATCATTATTTGACCCACATCTGAGATGATGATTGCCCCTCTGTCAGTATCCCCCCTCACTGAGGTTCTCTGGCCCAGCTTCTCATACAGTATCATGGGGTGGTTATCATTTCCTGCTGAGCTTGGCACAGTCTATTTAAAAACTCTGCCTTCTTCATGGAACCGATCTATTGGCCTAATGGGTTCTGTTTAGCTGTCAGTAAATATCTCTGTGGGATTATTAGAAATAAATGATCTGGGATGACAGCCAGTATCATCATAGTGCTCACACGGTATGGCGCCTCGACAAAAGGCTTGCAGTCCAGAGGAAATTCTAAATAAAACTTCTAACTACTGTCTATTCATACTTATCAACCCTAATGCGGTCTTCTGAGCTATCTAACTTCACTTTCATCTAACATCTGTCCCTCTCCCGCTCAATAAGTCGCTCCCATTTCTTTCCACTCTCTGTTCATCACCCTTCATTTTCTTTTTCTCTGTTTATTTCTCTCACACACCATCTATCTTCACATACTGTCTCTATCTCCAATTGTGCAGTTGGAGAGCTTGTAATCACCAGATGGGCTGAATGGCCTCTATCTGTAATTTAATAATTCTGTGGTTCTCTGACCCACAATAAATAGGTGCCTGGGCAGACATGCTGGTCTGGAGACAGGAACGGTGCACAATCACCTATTATCACTTCCTGTTCTTCTCTGATGTGCAGCTGCCTTGAAGTGTCTGTTCAAACAAAACAGACTGAATTGAATTCGAGCTTCGGGACGACATACATGACGGTATATTTCAATCAGAATTTAATGAAGGATGAGATTCCAAAATAACATAAGCAATGAATGAAAAAACAGCACAACGCAAGAAATGGCAGCTGAGTATAACAGATGGCTCCAAGCTGGCCTCATGGTATTATCGCTCGATTATCAATCCAGAATATCAGCTCCTGTTCTGTGGACACGAGTTGGAATCCCACCTCTTCAGATGGTAGGAATTCAATTCAATTTTTTAAAATGCCTGGAATTTAGAATCTACTGAGGAGAATTAAATCATTGCTGGTTTACAGTAAGATCCATCTGGTTCACTGATATCATTCAATAAAGGAATTTTGCATCCTCACCTGGACTGGCCGACATTCCACTCCAGACACAAAGCAATATCATTGACTCTCAGTCGCCCCCTGAATTCATCGAGCATGTCATTAAGTTGTACCAATCGCTACAAAGTGTCAGAGAAATGAAACCGATGGACCATCTGGCATCGCACTTGGCACCAAAAAAGACAACATTAGAAACATCACTGTAGAACTTGCATAGTCTTCCTTAGTAACATCTGAGGGCTAGTGCCAACATTGGGACAATTGCCTTACAGACTAGTCAAACAGCAGCCTGACATAGTCATACTCACGGAATCATACCTTACAGATCTCACACAGACACCACCATCACCATCCCTGGATATGTACTGTCCCAAAGGCAGGACTGATCCAGCAGAGGGAGCAGCTCAGTGCGATACAGTCGGGAGGTAGTTGCTCTGGGAATCCCTAAATTTGATTCCGGACCCAATGAAGTCCCATGGCTTCAGATTGAACATGGACAAAGAAGTCTCTTACTGATTACTACGTCATGTCCTTCCTCAGCTGAATCAGCATTTCTCCATGTTTAACCACTGACTGTGGCAAGGGCACAAATATTATTCTGGCTGGGGATTTCAAAGTCAACCACCAAGAGTAGTTTGGCAGCAGACTACTGATCCTACAATACATAGCTACTTGATTGGGTCTGTAGACGGTCGTGAGGGAACTAAAGAGAGGAGAAAAACCATACCAAGCCTCATCCTTACCAATCTACAAACTACAGATGCATCTGTCCATGACAGTATCGATAAAAGTGACCACTACACTGTCTCTGTGGAGACAAAGTTTCATGGTCGCATTGAGAATAAACTCTATTGCGTTGTGTGGCATTACCACCATGCTAAATAGCACAGACTTCGGACAGATCTAGCAACTCAAAAGTGAGCATCCATAAGACACTGTGGGCCATCAATAGCAGCAGGACTGTACTCAAGCACAATCCGTAACGTCACGGCCCAGCATATCCCCCAGTCCATCATTTCCATCAAACCAGAAGATCACCTCTGGTGTAGGAGGGCATGCCAGGAGCAGAACCAGGAATATATTAAGATAAAATGTTAATCTGCTGAGGTTTCCAAACACATATAGCTGCGTGCCAAATAGCATAACCAGCAAGGGACACACAAATCTAAGCTATCCCACGACTAATGCATCAGATTTAAGATCTGCAGTCTTGCTAATTCGATCGTGAATGGTGGTGGTCAGTTAAACAACTCACCGGAGTAGGTGTCTCCACAAATATTCCTATCCTAAATGATGGAAGAGCAGAGCACATCAAGGCAAAAGATAAAACTGAAGCTTTCGCAGAAACCGTCAGTCAGAAGTTTCGAGTGGATGATCCATTTCGGCCTCCTCCCGTGGCACCCATTATTACAGATAGCAGTCTTCAGCAAATTCGATTAATTGACATTCAGAAACGATTGAATGTACTGGATACTGCAAAGGTTATGGACCCTGATTACATGAAAACAATAGTGCTGAAGACTTGTACTCCAGCACTTCCTACTGCCCTAGCCAAGCTGTTCCAGTACGGTTACAAACGGACAATGGGAAAAACCGCTCAAGTATGTTCTGTACATAAAACGCAGGACTAAGTCAGCTCATCCAAATACCGCCTCATCAGTCTACTCTCCAACATTAGTAAAGTAATGGAAGATGGCATCAACAGTATTATCAAGCAGCACCTGTTCAGAAATAATCTGCTCAGGAACGCCCAGTTTGGGTTTTTCCAGGGTCACACAACTCCTGACCTCATTACAGCCTTTCTTCAAACAAAGAAAAATGAACTGACTTCCAGCCTTGACATCAAGGTTGCATTCTTCCAAATGTGACATCAAGGAGCCCATGTTAAAATTCGATCGCGGGTCAACACTTCATTGTTGGACTCATACCTGAGAGATTGAAAGATGGTCATTGTTGTTGGAGGTCAGTCAACTCAGCTCCAGAACGTCTCTGCAGTAGTCCCTTAGGATAATGTCCTAGGTCCAAACATCTTCAGCTGCTCCAACAATGACCTTCCTTCCATCATAAGGTCGGAAGTGGGGATATTCGATGATGACTGCACAATATTCAGCACCATTCACAAATGCTCAGACACAGAAGTAGTTCATGCCCAAATACAACAAGATCTGGACGATATCCAGGATTGGCCTGGAAAGTGGCAATTAACATTCGTAAATCCAGACAATGACCATCACCGATATATCCACTTGTTATTCAGCAGCATTATTATAACTAAATATACTGGGATTATTATTTACCAGAAACTCAACTGGACTCGCCACGTAAATATAAGAGCAGATCAGAGGCTAGGAATACTGTGCGAGTAACTCACCTCCTGACCACCAGAGCCTGTCCATCATCTACAAGGCACAAGTCAGGAATGAGATGCAATAATCCTCACGTGCTTGAATGAATGCAGCCCCAACAACACTAAAGAAGCTTGACACCATCCAGGACAAAGAAGCCCATTTGATTTGCATCACATCCAGAAGCATTAACTCCCTTCTCCACTGTCGCTCAGGAGCAGCAGTGTGCACTATCTACGAGACACAATGCAGGAATTCCCCAAGGACACTCAGACAGCACCTTCCAATTTCGCAAACACTTCCATCTAGAATGATATGGGCAGTTAACTTTTGGGAACACCACACTTCCAAATTCCCTTCCAAACCAGTCAACATACTCGTTGGAAATATATTGCCTTTCCTTCACGATTGCTGGAATTCCATCTTCAATCACTGCTGGGTGAACACACAGCAGCTGGATTACAGCAGTTTGAGAATGTAGGTCACCACCACCTTCTCAAGGGGGCAAGCAATGCTGGGCTCATCCAGCGATGCCCACATCCAGAAAAGAGTTTTTTTAAGTTCCAAGTCGATCATCTCGATGGGACAGGTTATCTGATTTGAACATGAACAGGAAAACAATGTTCCTAATATTGAAAATTTTAGACTTTTCTGTTTTTCGAACAATGTTTAGTATTCGAAGAATTATTGTTGCTGAAAGCTGCGAGAAATTGCATCTGTTTTGTTAAAATCAACAATACTGGCGTAACAGGTTCAATCCTTCGAAAATACCAGATTGAAAATGAAAATCATCGTAGAGACAATGTACTCCCGCCAGGTCAGACTCACAGATAGGCGCTTGTATTCAACAGATTAATGGACTACTAGCCGACACTGAATCCCCACACCGTCCATATCACAGGCGTTACCGTTGACCAGAACGTGAAGTCAAATCAACATACAAATACAAGGGTTACAAGAGCAGGTCAGAGAGTTTCAATTCTGCATTGAATAATAGACCCCATATCCTAAAGGACATGCGATATAGCAATATATTTCGGCCTTTCAGCCCATGAACGATAATGACGAAACTGTACTTTTTGTCTTTGTCCCTCTGACTAATGGAAATATCTTTTACATACTGACTGTATCAATCTTTACAGTAATCGCTCAGTTTCAATCAGACGGCCCCCACCCCCGCCACCTCGCCATTCTCCTAAGTTCCATCGAATATACACACTGCTGCTCATATGACAAGCTGTCATCCCCAGGATGGAACACCTCAAACACCAGCAGATATTTCCCCAGAGACAGTGTCCAAAGCAGCTCATAATATGCCAAATGTCATCTGACTACAGCCCATTACATTCTCAGCAGTACGTCTCCTCTCTTGCATTTTTGCTCCCTTGAACTGAATGCTAACATTTCATTTGCTTTCGTAACGGCCAACTGGCACATTAACCATAAGAGAAGACGAGAGCTTTAAAATCATTTTGTGCTTCGGATTTAATGGATCCTGTTAGAACATAGTGTCTGTCTGTATTCCGCCGACTGAAGTGCATAATCTCACATGATTCTATATTGTGTTTCATCAGCCACGTGTTTTACCACAGTCATTCTGCAGCCTCCCCACTTCCTCAATATTATCTCCCACCAAACCATCACTGCATCATCTGCAAACTTAGCAAAAATGCCCTGAGGTCCTTTGTCCAGTTTGTCTATGTATAGTACATTTCTTGGCCCCCTAAGGACTATCCACCACCTACAAGGCACAACATTCAAGATGCTTGACTCCATTCAAGTTAATGCAGTGGCTTGACTGGAATTCCATCTACAAAGTCTTCACTCCCTGCACCACTGACTCTCAGTAGATGCACAGCCGGCCCTCTTTTGTTGTGAGTTTACTTCATTATGGCGCACAATCCCAGTCTATTGATGACACTCTCTCTGGAAACTAATGGTGTGGTGCTCACACTGACCAATGTCACTGTCTGTTGATGACGATGGAGGGAGGTGGGGGAAGAAATGTCTATAATGAATGACTGTATGACTGCCAGTCTGAAAGCTGCCCCGACAGCCTCGGATGTGTCTGTGCCCGTTGTCACCGCTGCAGGCAAGATCAGTCTTCCTGAGAGTCAAGTCAAGGGAAGCGACGGACCTGGACGATTTTCCCAGTTGTGTACTCAGATCCTATGAGAACCAACTGGCAGAGGTATGCACATGCAACTTTAGCTTCTGCCTCTTACAAGCAGAAGTCCTAACCTGCCACGAGAAGACCACCATCATCCTTGTAAGTGAGAAAGCACATGTAACATGCCTTAATGATTACTGCCCAGTGGCTCCAACCTCAATAAACATGAAGTGGTTTGAAAGGCTGGTTATGGCTCACACCCCTTCCAATGCCTCAGCCTGACCTGATCCTTTATAATTTGCCGACTGATGTAACAGGTCCAGAACGGACGCCATATCCCGATCCCTTCAATCATCCCTGGGACATTTGGACAACAAGAACACCTACACCAGGCTCCTGCTCATTGAATACACCTCCACCTTCAACATTATTATCCCCTCCAGACTGAACTCAAAATTCCGTGACCTTAGTCGTGGCTCTAGCCTCTGCAACTGAATCTCCCAATTTCTGACCAACAGACAACAGTCTGTGGAGATAGGTATCTGCACCTCGACCACAATCACACTCAACACTGGATACCCCAAGGATGCGTCCTCAGCCCACTACTCTACTCCCTGTACACACACGGCTGTGTCCTCAGCCCCCTACTGTTCCTGCTGTACACACACGGCTGTGTCCCTCAGCCCGCTACTGTATCCCTGTACACACGTGGCTGTGTTGCCAAATTCCAAAAAAATTCAGCTGCAAGTTCGCTGAAGACGTCAGCAAAGCAGAAGGGATATCAAACAACGGTAAGTCTGAATACAGTCAGGAGATAGGGGGCTTGGTGACATAGTGTAATGATAATAATCTCTCTCAAATTACGTATAAGTAAAGAACTGATCATTGACTGCAGAAAGAAAGGGGAGGAACACGCCCCCATCTACAACAACGGTTGAGGGAGTGCAGAGCGTCAGGTTGCTCGGCGTGATGATAACTGACAACCTACCCTGGAGTTCTCACATATGTGCGACAGTCAAGAGGTTTCAACCTCTTCCTCAGGTGGCTCACGAACTTCAGCATGTATTACTTTTACAAATGCACCATTGAGAGCGTAGTGTCAGGGTGCATAACTGCCTTATGTGGAACCGCTCTGCCCAGAACCGTTAGAAACTATAGAAGGTTGGGTGCACAGCCCAAACTATGATGGACTCCAACGTCTCAACCATTGTCTCAGTTTACACGGCTCGTTACTGCAGAAAGGTTGTGAACATCTATCCCAGATAACTGAGAAAAGGGAGTGAGGAAATAGCTGATGGCTTGACAGATATCTTTGTAGCATCCTTGAACATGGCTGAGGTCCCTAGGACTGGAGGATTGTCAATCCCCTTGTTCAAGAAGGGTAACAGGGATAATCCACTTAAATATAAAGCAGTGAGCCTGACGTCAGTGGTAGGGAAGCTGCTGGAGAAGATACTGAGGGATAGAATCCATTCGTATTTGGATGAAAATGGCCTTATCAGTGATAGGCAGCATGGTTTTGTGCAGGGAAGGTCATGTCTCACAAACGTAATAGAATGCCTTGAGGTAGTGACCAGTTAATTGATGAGTTAAGGGCTGTTGGTGTCATGTAAATGGACTTCAGGAATGCATTCGATAACTTTTGCCATGGCCGGGCTATGGAGGAAATGATGTCGCATGGGGTCCAGGGTGTGCTCGCTACGTGGATAAAGAACTAGCTGGGCAACAGGAGGCAGAGAGTAGGAGGGGAAGTGAGTTTCTCAAAATGGAGAACTATGGCTCGTGACGTTCCATTTAAGCTCTTTCTGTAAAGATACATTAATGAACAGAGAGCAAAGGGATAGAGACCCTTAGAGAATAGGCAACAGGTTTCGACAGAGGGACTGGATCGGCGCAGGATTGAAATGCCGAAAGGCCTGCTGCTGTGCTGGAACGTTCTTTGTTCTTACAATTATCAAAGACCCATCACAATCCACTAATGATCTCCTACAATCTCTTCCATCAGCCTAGAAGATAGAGATGATTGAAATCACGGAGCAGCCGGCTCAGGAACAGCTTCTTCCCGGCTGTTATTAGACTGATAGATGAGCTCTTTCATCTCAAATAATGCTGATCTTATTCAAGTTGATCTCGCCTAGCGCACGTCCTGTGCAGCGTAACCTACATGCCTCTCAGATATGCTTTACAGCCATTGTTCCGTACATCCTTGCTTACTATGATTTGCCTGTACACCTTGGTACAGGTAACAATAAATCCTCACCTGCGTCCCCTCCCACCACCCAGCTCCCTCCAGTGCCCATTCCCAGCTCTCTCCGGTCCTCACCCCCAGCACCTCCCATTGCCCGCACCCAGCTTCCTGTGTCGTTTGTCTCTCACTGTTTCTCTCACTCTGTCTGTTACCCTGTGTTATCCTTTTCTCTGTTTTCTGTTTCTTTCCCTGAATTTGCTCTCTCCCCTTCGCCCTGTTCATGTGACTGTTTGTTTCCTTGTTTTGTGTCCTTTATCTCTTTGACTGATTCTCCATCTGTTTCTCGCGCGGTGTTTTCTCTCTCTCCTTCCCTTTGTGTCAGTCTCTATTTCACTCGTCGTGATGGTGATGGCTTCTCTATTAAATTGAAGCAGATGATGGCTCACTGGTTTGATGTTGCCAACAATGAACTCAACTGGGTTTTGCTATCATGGGCATTGTTTACATTTATTGGTGAAATTTCAATTATTGTCAAAACAGCAACCAGACCTTGGGTATCAATTTAACAGCCAATTGTTCCATCTAACTATTTTAGAACTGCCCGTCTCCCAGTACTCTGTATACTAGAAACTGACAGCATTCTATTCGCGTGACATGGTAACTGCTGTGCCCAGGACAATAGGAAACTACATGCGGTTGTGTGCACAGCCCAGACCATCACGGAAGACAACCTTCCATCCGTTTGTCCTTGTCATTGTCGCCGAAAGGCTGATAATAAGAAATGATCTCTCTCAAACCGGTAGTGATCTCCTACAGCCTCTTCCAACAGAGACAAGGTGGAGAGGCTTGAAAAATGGACCAGCATACTCAGGGACACCTTCTTCCCTACCGTAATTAGACTGACGAATTGACATCTCTCACTTTTCACATAATACTAGTCTTGCTCATAGCGATCTTGCTTTGCAAATCTCCTGTGCAGCTTTAGCCTTATATACCTCACTCTGTCGAAGTACCCCATGAGTTGCGTTTTCTTGGTTACTGTCATGTTCCTGTACTAATCACAGAACAAATATTTCCATTGTACCTTTGACTAAAATAAATCAAATCAAATCAGATCAAACACGTGGACTACAGTGGCTCACGGTCTTCTAAAGAGCAGCTAGAAAAGTGAAATAATGCTGGCCCAGTCAGTGATACCCATATCCCATTCGGGAATATAAGAAAATGACCACACTCAGGGAAGAGAGACAGGGAGATCAAATCGCTTTAAACATGGTCGTAGACATATACAGATTTCCCTCGCTATCTGAAAGTACAGTGTTCATTTGGTATGCTGATATGGTGTAAAGTGAAGAAGCATTAATTTGTATGAGAAAATAATCAGTGTCCTTCTTTAAAAGTGAAAATCTTCTTTGGATTTATTTTGGTTAGCGAAAACAGGTCCTAATGTAGGTCACTTGGAAAGGGAAGTGGCGAAATGTAAACTTGAATACCTGTATTTACATGGGCATGATATTTAGGAAGTTGGGAAGGGTGAAAAATAAATGAAGTGAATCTCCCAGTTGATTTCCATGCCAGCTGATTATCATTCCCTTTGTTTGTTCTTTTTCTTCTTTCTCTCTCTTTCTCTATCCATTCAACTCAGTCCTCTTCCCCAGCAAAGCTCACTTCCCTGCCACCAACATTATTCACACTATTTCCCAACTGATTTAAGTTCTGAAAAGCACTTTCTGTTCTTTGTTTTTTTAAAAATATAATTTCAGTTCAGTAACACACCCTCCACCCCGCCCAGAATAATCATCAGCACTGCTGATATCGATATGGCAGAAGTTGTCAATGGTGGAAACCATGACAAGACCCAAGCAAAACCTCCTCTCCATTGTTATAATGTTCAAGTCCATTATTCTAAAAATCAGATCTGTCCTCTCCATGTCTACGCAGTTGCTGATCTCTGTTACTGTCGGAGCTGATGCACCTGCTACTACAGTGAGATAAAGCACTGAGTGAACTCCTGACTAATAGGAGAGGGAAACCCTCCAGTGACATTGTTACAATGTATGGAGACTGACATCAATCACAGTCACTGAGCAAACAGCTCCAGTTTTCAATACAGCACATTCAGTTTGCAATATAACTGAACAGGACTGAACGTTGACATTGCTGGCTATTGGTCACATTTCCCATCACCAATTGCTCCCGTGAAGTCAGTTGTGAGGGCGAATGATGGATTTTTTTTTCCCTAGGCTAGATGACTCTGCTCTGTTGTACGTTTGCAATGCTATACCATCTCTCCCCAAATCCATCCACCAACCAAAAGAAACACCATCTCAATGTCGTTATTTTGTGGATCTCTCCTCCACGGGAACAAACACCAGCCAGTAGACTATCACTGAATACAGTTGCCCTGAATATAGACAGAAAGTGTGGACTTCTTTGAATGTTCCTCTCACTGCTGCAATAAGGCAACTTTGGAATTCCATACATAATATGCTTCAGTAATTTTTTAAATATAAATTGACAAACACCCGAATGCCGTTTTATTTTTCTCTTTGAATCTTAAAGAAGATTTCGGCCGTGCCACAGACAAATAAATTGAAATAGGAAGAGGAAAGGACCACAGTGTCCAAATACACCCAAGGTCAACATATGGACCTGTCAATAAACACGAAATATAATGATATGAAAATGAGGTACAAGCTGAAAATGGTGGAGAAACGAAAAATAAAAGATGAGGAATTATCTGCAGAAAGGAACAGAGTTAACATATTGGTTATGATGTGATGCTTTTGAAAAGTCAAATGTTACTTTTGTGCATCTTTGCTCAGATTCTGCCAGATTTGCTGAGTTGTTCTCCAGCTCTTTCAACTTTTTTTCTGGATTTTGACAAATTGTCTGATCTGAACGATGGAATGGTGAAGAAACGACAGGAGGTGCATTTGGAGGAGTGGATACAGTCAGCGTGCTGGGCACGGGCGAGTAGGCAGGTTCCAAGGGCTCATGGGCATCTCTGTATGATTGCATCTTGTGGGCCTCACATATCTGATGAGGATGGCGAATGAGCCAGAGAAATAAATAGAATTCGGGAGCGGTGCACCCTTGAGCCAATGAGATGTGATGCGTTTGGACAGATAAAATGTTGATATCAGTGGTACTGACATCACACAATCATTCTTCAGAGAGCAACTTATTGAAAATAAACTGAATCATAATCTCATTGTAACGCCCTGATACCATTAGCGTGACACTCAACTAGCGAGGTCTTACTGTTCTGAGATTTTAGACCAAACTGTGAAAACGTAACATATGTTGATGTTATTAACAGGACAGATTAATCCATGGTTTTGGAAGACACTAGAAGGGCAGAGTTTATTTGGCATTCTCTAAAGCTCTGAGCAAGGTGTCATTGAGGAAATTACCAAGACAGAATATCCTCCGATTCGCATTGACCACAGTTTACTCAGGGGCCGTGATGCCACATGAGTTAAATACTAATTTGATGCAAGGGAAGTTACTCTGATCACACTTCAAATGTCATTGGAAAATCCTTAAAAAGCAAAATGATAGAACACGGCTTGTTCAAACAATGTGCTCACTGTACTCACAACATTTAAAGGAAAACTGATGCATGGGCTTCTGATCCTGAGGAGAGGTTCATCCTATTTGTGATGAGGCTGTTTGGTTAAGCACTGTGACAGAGAGATAGAACGACACTCCACTCTGTAACATGGGGAAAAAAAATACTGTTCACGGTGCATCAGGCAGTGTCAGTAACACACTATTGTCTGTTCCAATTGGACATTGATCATACTAATCTCATCACACACGGATGATCAATAGCAGCACAGAAGCCAGCAGCTCCCATCATTCCAGTTGGAAAGCAGAAAGTGAATGCATTGGTCAGATGAAGAGGGGATAACTCAGAATTTTGTCCAACTTACAGTGGGAGTGACAGAAGGAGGGTGTAAAGGGAGATTATCGGTTGAAGAGCATGTAGCAGTAGAAGGGTTAGTGCAAGGGAAGTAGGAGTGTCAGGAAAGAGTAGGACGGAGGAGAAAGAATGGCACATGAACTTTGAGTGACAGGGAACATCTTGTTTTTGGGGAAGCGGGATTGGGTGCACAAACGTCACTGTTCAGGAAAGTCGAGATCTGGTTTCCATTCAAAATTAAGAAATTATTTAGTGTACTTTTTTTCTATTACTTCATTCTTGTTCAGATTGCACATGTACTCTATATTTCTGTATCCCCGTCAACAGGAGACGGCATGTTATTTTTCTCATCTAGTGGTGTGTTTCAACATTTTTGATTTTATTACAGTATGTATTTGCTTCCAATTCAAGGTAGGCATGAGAATATGAGTTGATCTCCTGCAGTTTATCCATAACATAGAATTTAATTGAATATTTATCCTCATCACACTCGCTGATTTAAACTAACAATGAATTAGTCCTTGTTCATCCTGCACAT
Organism: Hemiscyllium ocellatum; assembly: GCF_020745735.1. Classification (NCBI taxonomy): domain Eukaryota; kingdom Metazoa; phylum Chordata; class Chondrichthyes; order Orectolobiformes; family Hemiscylliidae; genus Hemiscyllium; species Hemiscyllium ocellatum. The sequence goes on from NC_083433.1 coordinate 39,225,491, forward strand.
GAAACATTTCTTCAGCTCTGGCTATTACAGTGAATGTAACAAAGAACAGTGTCTCCAAAATGCTAATGTTCCAACGCAAGATACCAAACCCTAGTTCATCATAAATTATTTACAAGCTTTATGAATAAAACATGCAGAGTGCCAAAGTGTAAAAGGTGAATTCAACACTGTGTCAAAAATGTTATCTCTGGCTTCCTCATAAAAGATGTAAACCACATCACTCAGTAAACTGACCAAAATAAGAAAAGCCATAGACTGGAATTCTCAAATCTTCCGCTGAATAACATCTGGTGAACAGGAAGGAACACATGGTTTGTTTGTGAGATTCATAAATGATGATGGTGAGCATATCGAAGATGGGGTTGGGGGCAGTGGAATGATGCGGATGACACAAAGCTGAACTGAGTGGCTCACAGTCAGGAGGATATAACTAGATTGTTCAGATAGCCAGATCAATGGCCGATTAAATTTAACACTGATAAATGTGGGATGATGCACGCCAGAAGTAATATGACAAGTGAGTACTTGAACTATGAATGGGGAGGGCTAAATTTGCTCGTTTTTTCGTGCAGCAGGAAGAGTCGAGGAGGGAACCAGGTACAGGTGCATAAGAGCATAAGGAGTATAGAGAGGATGAACATCCAGAAGCCATTTCCCTGAGTCAAAGTGTCAAAAACAAAGGGACGCATTTTTAAAGTGAAAGACAGGGGATTGAGAGAGGATTTGTGGAATGTGTTTCGAGTTGGGAGGGCGGTGTGAATCTGGAAGGCATTGCCGAGGAGGGTGGTTGAGGCAGGTAAACTCACAAACATTTATAAAGCCTTTGGATGTGCACTTGCTGGCACAGATGTGATAGGCCTGTTCTTCGTTGCATGATTCTATATGGTGGATGCCGTGAACAGTCTGATGTATTCTGAAGAAATAAGCAATGGCAGTTGCTGCTTTGGTCCTCTGACTGGATTCAATGAGTGGCGAGATTACAAACCAGCATCATCTCATGGAGCTTTAGCACTTACTCAACCTACAACAACCAAGCCATCACTGGAACATCCAGGGTAATTCACATGCTCAATGTAAGCACTGTCAAAAAAAGCATGAGCATCCTTCCAGGTATTTGCACTATTATTATAGCTTCAGCAATGTCATAGAGACAGATTTTCCTTCAATATAATGCAGACTTCTAGCTATGAGCGTGCTATTTCACTGAAGCATAATAGATTCCTTCCCAGGTATTCACTTTTATGAAAAGCAAGGTTTCCTGTGTTTTGCTGCCAGTTGTTTATCGCAGAATTCCCCACTCCACTACACCCCAACTTCTTTACCCTTTAATGTTTTCTTGTGCACATTCTTCCTGATCTCACACACCTCATTCCCTCACGCCCCCACACTCTCCCTCCTCATTTGTGAATCCCGATAAACCTGAGCCTCATCTCAAACATTTATTCGAACTTCCATCTCACAATGTGAACTGATATGGTTCCTTCCCTCAGCATGGTCATTAGATTGGCCATGCCTGATGAGCTATTCATCTCGATCTTCCACGCAGTTTCTGACACGCTGCTTTGGTTACCAAACTCCTGGTTTTTTAGTTTAAATCCATTCGATTTGTACTAGCAAACCTCTCCAAATGATGTTGTTGCTCCTCCAGTTAAGATGCAACCTGTAGTTTTTGTACAGGTCCCACCTGTTCTGGAAGAAATCCCAATGATCCAAAAATCTGAAACCATCAACCCTGAACTAGCTTTTTAACAACACGTTGAGCTATACTGCGTCCTTATCCTTACCTCTTTTCCATATGGCACAGGGAGTAATTCAGAGATTACAGAGGATTGTTCTGTCTCTCTCTCACACACACATTCATACACACAATCAGGCTGACATCACATTATTTTGCAGAGGAATACCAATAACGCTATAAGTAATCAGAATGATAACTGGAATGAAGGATTTAGTTGAAGAAATGATGAGAGAAATTGCGTTTCTTCTGGATGTCAGTTTGCTCGCTGAGTTGAAGAGTTCATTTTCAGATGGTTCGTCACTACACCAGGGAACATCATCGGTGAGCCTTCAGTGATATGCGAGTGTTATGTCCTACTTCCTATTTAAGTATTTAGGTTTCCTTGAGTCAGTGATGTAAATTACAGTATTGGTGATTTCATGCCAGGCCCTTTTCCTCAGAGTGTGTTAGATGGAATCAAAATCGATGTGTTTGTTGATGGATTTCTGGTTGGAATGCCATGCTTCTAGGAATTCTCGTGCGTGTCTCTGTTTGGCTTGTCCTAGATGGATGAGCAGACCCAGTCAAAATGATATATTTCCTCTTCCGTATGTAAGTATCTAGTGAGAGTAGGTCATGTCTTTTTTCTGTCTAGTTATTGTTGAAAGGTCCAGGTGGCTAGTTTTCTGTCTGTTTTTCCGATGTGGTGTTTGTTACAGTACTTGCAAGGCCACACTCAGGAATCCGATTCACTCGAGAGGAAGAAAAGGACAATCAACTCCCATTCCTAGACGCGATGGCACAGAGAACGCCTAATGGAGAATTCACCACAAAGGATTACAGGAAAGCCACACACACAGACCAAGTCCTGAACTACGAAAGCAACCACCCCTACACACACAAAAGAAGTTGCATCAAGACACTATTCAAAAGGGCCACAACACACTGCAGTACACCAGAATTGCAAAAAGAGGAAGAAGAACACCTATACAATGTATTCACCAGAAACAGATACCCGCGCAATTTCATCAACAGATGCTGAAGGGAAAGACAACATAAGGACATGCCGCAACGCAAAGCACTAGCTACACGACCATACATCAAAAACATTTCTGAAATGACAGCCAGACTACTGCGACCACTAGGACTCATAACAGTACATAAACTAACAGTTACTCTCTGACAACAACTCACTAGAACGAAGGACCCGATACCCAGCATGAACAAAACCAATGTAGTGAACAAAATCCCATGCAAGGACTGCACAAAACGCTACATAGGACAAACAGGAAAACAGTTAACGATCTGCATCCATGAACACCAACTAGCCACGAAGCGATATGACCAGCTATCCTTAGTAGCCACACATGCAGATGACAAGCAATATGAGTTCGACTGGGACAACACTACTATGATAGCATAAAAAATCTTCGAGTAAAATGATAGCATAAGCCAAACAGAGAACATCCAGGGAATTCCTAGAGGCATGGCACTCATCCACAGATTCAATCAATAAGCACTTCGACCTAGACCCAATATACCAACCACTGCAACGGACAGCTGGAACTGACAACGGGAAGCGACAGATTCAAACTACTCCAAATGCCGGAGGAAAGATCACAGAAGCGCTTCAAAGGAGGCTCCCAAGCACTGAGGACGTCACCTAGACATGAGACGAAACGTCTGCAACACATATTCGGCTAACAGAACCACAACAGCGAGCACCCTAGATGCAAACCTTCGAACAAACTTTGAACACGATGTTCTTTATTTGATATTAAATAAAAAGGTGCATTCTTTATTTTTGTGTTACAAAAACTTGACAGGAGTTTATAGTTTACTCTCATAAACATAGAATCGACCTAAGTGTTTTCAGAGATTATAGTTCAGTTGAATAATCGTACTTCAAATCTCATTTTCGCCCAATTCACGAAGCAGAGCTAACGGCTGATTACTGTTCAGGTCAGTAAACTCAACACCTTGTAATGAGCTACGCTAAAAATAGCTTCAAAAAGATTTGGAATAATTTACAGTGTTACTGGAATTCACAGTTGCCTGTGATGCTGAGTGACACACTGACCTGCTCCTAAATCTGTGCAAAGAATTTCTAACCTGGATCAGGGCAGTCAGTCAAACATTTCTTCACAACAAATAATTTGGAATCCACTGTGGGAAAGGTGGGAGCTCGCTAACAGACTATCACTGGTCTCAGTGTAGCTACAAATGATGTCCAAATTAGATATCAATGGCTGACCAACCAGGTTTCAAAAATATCATCTTCAGTCAGAGCCTGGCCCAGCGGGCAGATGTGCCGCCATGCAGTGTCAGAATCACACCACACAACTTACTGGTGGTGCTGACACCTGGCCTACCTCCCTGACTCCATACATCTGCAACCTGGACCGGAGGCTGGGAAAAGACGTTAAAACGGTAACAGTCTGATGCACTATCTTGAGTCTCACAAAGAAACCGCTGAAACCATATAACACCAATGGTCACCGAGCACCAGACAGAATACTTGCCATTTACCACCCTGCCTCTGTCTTCTATTGGCCAGTCAATTCTGCATCCAGACAGGCCAGTTTCCCTGTATCCGAATGAATCTACCATGGGAAAATTTACCAAACGCCTGGTTAAAAACCATGTACTCCACATCCAGTCCTCTCGCTTCTACAATGTATTTGATCCCATCCTCAAAGAATTCAGTAAGGTTTGTTAGGCATAACCTGCCCCTCACAAAGCCATGCTGACTATTTCTAATCAAACCATGATTTGCAAGTAATCATAAATTCTGCCTCTCAGAATCCTCTCCAAAACTTTGACCAATGCTGATGTAAACTAACTGGTCTGTAATTCTCAGGATTATCCCTATTATATCTCCTGAACAAGGGAGTAACATTTGCCACCCTCCAATCATCTGGCACTACTCCAATGGAAAGTGAGGACGCAAAGATCGTCTCCAACGGTGCAGAAATATCTTTCCCCTCTTCCTGTAGTAAGCCAGGTGGATCCCGTCTCGCCTAGGAGATTTATCTATCCCTATGTTTGTATTTCAATCAGTCTATACTTCACCTCACCATGTCTACTCACTGTCCAACTATCTGATTGATTGCTTTCCAATTCAGTGCTCTATACATTGCTGCTTTCCTGAACACATATGGTTCCCTATAACCTGTTAATCATGGAATGGAAAACACGTGAAGGCACCAATGCCTTCCTGATGAAAGGCTAATGTCCAAATTTTGACTCTCCTGCTCCTCAAATGTAGCCTGACATGCCGAGCTTTTCCAGCGCCACACTTTTCCACTCTGATCACTAGCATCTGCAGGTCTCACTTTCTTCTTTTCAAAGGGCTTTCCTCTCAGCACACTGAGCAGGCAATTAATCAGCAGAAATCCGCTGTATTTAGAGCTGACTGCTCAGTTCTGGAAAGTTGTATTTGATGAATACATTTATTGAAAACGAAATTTCAATTCAACAAATATTCATTCAGTCCCTGAGTTACAGTTTTGGTTCATGAATTAGGCAGCTTGATAACGAGCAGTGAATGACTGAAGAACTCCGAGGTGCAGAGTATTCTCAGTGATGCATTCCAGGCTGGATGTGCTTTCCCTCAAGGTTGGGTATATTATCGGAGAGGAGAAAGTGAGGTCTGCAGATGCTGGAGATCAGAGCTGAAAATGTGTTGCTGGAAAAGCGCAGCAGATCAGGCAGCATCCAAGGAACAGGAGATTCGACGTTTCGGGCATAAGCCCCTCTTCAGGAATGAAGAAGGGCTTATGCCCTGAAGAAGGGCTTATGCCCGAAACGTCGAATCTCCTGTTCCTTGGATGCTGCCTGGCCTGCCGCGCTTTTCCAGCAACACATTTTCAGCTATATTATCGGACAGACAGATGTGATAAGGGGACGAGCTGACACGTGGAATTGTGACATTTTTGCCATTACAGAGATATGTTTGAGGGAGATCAGGGCTGACAACTCAATAGTCTGCGGTACTAAAACTATAGACAGCAAAGGAGAGGAGGAAAGGTGGAGGTGGTGATGCATTATTAGTTATGGAGTCAGTTGCTGCAGTAAGAAGGGAATTAAATTGGAAAGAGAAGCTTAGAGCATGTACAAATTGAGCAGGTCAATGGAGGCAACTATCATATGTGTAGGGCTAAACTTAAAAACGTCAGTAGAAGCGTAAATATGAGGCGTGATAAAACATTAGCGGGTAATATGAGCGGGTTGAGAGAGATAGGGAGTAGTATATGATTGGGAGGGGCTTAGAGATCTAGGAAGTGGTGGAGGGTTTGGAGTGGATGAGAGAGATACGGGGCGCACAGGGTTTGAGAGACCGATGGAGTAGTATAGGGTTTGGAGGAGGTTAGAGAGAGATAGAAAGGGTTACGGATTGGAGGGGGTTAGACGGATAGGGAAATGTCTAGGTTGGAGGGGTTAGAGAGATAGGGAGGCGTGCAGGATTTGAGAGAGATACGGAGTATTATAGGGTTTAGAGCATGCTAGCGAGATAGGGATGGGTGTAGGGATTGGAGGGGGTGAGACAGATAGGGAAAGGCTTTGGTGGGTTTGAGATAAGGAGGGAGAGGGATAGGTTTGGTGGGGTCAGAAATGTAGGTAGAGATGCATAATTTAGAATGGGTTAAGGAAATCGAGCGTGGTGCAGGGTCTAGAGTAGGTTGAAGAGATAGGGAAGGGAGTAGTGTTTGGAGGATTTTAGAGTGCTAGGGAGGAGTGCAGCATTTGGAGAGGTTTAAGGAGATAGGGAGGGGTGTCGGGTTTGGAGGAAGTTGGAGAGATATAAAAGTGGTACAGTGTATGGAGGGTGGTTATAGAGATAGCGAAGGCGTTAGGGGCTAGAGGAAGTTACATAGATGAGATGGGTGGAAGGTTTGGAGGAGGGTAAAGAGATAGAGAGTAGTATAGGATTTGGGGAAGGACAGAGAGAAAGCGAAAGGGGTAGGTTTGGAGGAGATTAGAAGCTCATTGTGTCAGATCAAACACTGACACAGAAACCTCCCGCTGACCCCCTCTCCCTCAGCCTCACGGTGTCAGATCTAACACTGACATGGTAACCTCCTGCTGACTTCCTTCGCTCAGCATCATGGTGTCAGATCAAACACTGACGCGGAAACCTCCTGCTGACTCCACTCCCTCAGCCTCACTTTGCCAGATCAAACACTAACACAGAAACCTCCTGCTGACTCCCCTACTTCAGCTGATGGATCAGTGTCCCTCCTCATTGAACAGCACTTGGAGAAAGCCCTGAGTGTAACAAAGATGGAGAATGTATATACTGGATGGTCCAATTCAAAACCAACCACCAAGAAAGGTTCAGCAGCAGCATTGATGATCGAGGTGGCCGTTTCCAAAAGGACAAAACTGCTTCACTGCGTCTGCACCGGGTCGGGAGGAATGACTGACAGGGAGAAATATCCTTGACCTCACCCTCACCAACCTACTGGCTGCAGACACATTGTTCGATAACCGTATTGGGAACGGTGACTACTGCACACAGTATTTCTGGAGACAAAGTTCCACTTTTATATCGTGAAGACCCCCAGTGTATATGTGACACCACACTCTGCTAAACAGGGCAGATTTTCAATAGATTTTGGAATTGTGCCCTGGCCTCTGTGAGGTGGTTCGGGCCATTACCAACAGCATCAGAATTGTTTTCCAGTATAATTTTCACTATTACTGCCTGGCGTATGCTACACTTTATCCTGAATATCAAGCCAGGGATACACCCTTGTTAAATGGAGAAGACAGCAGGGCCTGCCTATAGTCGCACAAACCACACCTCAGGATGAGACGAAGTTACTAAATTAGGCCATTTGCTCACCATATGGTATAAATAGCAAAGTATACACAGAACTAACTAATGAATCAGACCTAATCTCTGCAATCCTTTCACATGCAGTCTGGGTGAGTGGTGGTGGACAATGTCACAACTCACCGGAGGAGGAGGATACACAAATATCACCTTCCTCAAAGATTGAAGAGCCCAGCACAATAATAGAAAAGCTAAGGCTGAAACTTTCACAACAACATTCAGACAGAAATATCGCTGGGATGATCAACTTTAGTCTCGTCCAAATGGTAGTCCTCACCTAATCGGATTCACTGTGTGTGGTATTGACAATGAGCTGGAGGGATTGGAGAATACAAAGGCTGTCGGACCTGATAACATTCCATTCAGGGTGTTCCTGCAGGGATACAGCACTGGGACCTAGCTGACAATGTGGGAAACTATACAAGTTTGTCCTCTGGACACACAGCCAAAACATCAGATAATCAATGGCCACTCCATTGCTCGAATCCGTATCATTAATAAAGGGATGGAAGATGTCACCTGCAGTGGAATCAAGCAGCGCTTCCTCAGCACCAATCTGCCCACTGAGCTCAGTTTGGACTCTCATCACTTGGGCTCATTGAAGCCTTGGTTTAACGATGAATTCACACAGATGAATTCTAGCGGTAAAGTGACAGCGACTGCAATTTTAATAGGATCATAACTACATTTGACCAAGTGTCGTATCCAGGATTAACGGCAAAACTGGAGCAAATAGGAATCGTCTGCACTGGCAGAAGTTACACCTGGTACAAAGGAAGGTAGCTGGTGTTGGTGGAGAGCAGCCATCTCAGCTCTGCCGCAGTTCCTCAGGGGAGGGGTTTCTGGGTAAGCCTGTAAATCAGAAATGGAAAGGCAGGGCACCATACCCCGACAGGATGATAGGGTTTCTCTCTAGTTAGACAGAAACCACTGGTGGTAGTTTAACTGGAAAGTCATCATGCCTCAAGTGAGGGAGTGCTTCAGCTGGACAGCCCTTTTCAGACACCTCATTCAGTGCAGAAACTGAACCCACACTGTTGGCATTACCCTGTGTTACAAACCAGCCGTCCAACTGATTGAGCTAACCAAGTCCTCAATCAGCTCCTTGGGGAAGATACTGTAATATTATTCCATTCAGATATGCTGCTCGACATCTCTGGAGCAGGTGGAACGAGAAGCCAGCTTCCTAGCTCAGAGAGAGGGACAGCATCAGTGAGCTGTAAGAGTGCTCTCTGCCCGAGGTCTAATAAATTTCAGCTGCTTCATAAATGACCATCCCCATACTGTAATGTCACAACTGGGACTGTTTGCCAATGATTAGACAATGTTCAACACTCTTTGTAATTTACCGATATACTTCAGCAATCCTTATCCAAATGCAACAAGGACCTGGAAATATGAAGGTGTGTGCTTAACAGTGACAATATTATTTCCATTGCACACATGCCAGACAACAATTACCTTTAACAATTGAAAATGGAACCATATCCTCTAACGTTCGATGCCACCACCAGCACTGAACTCCCAACGAACACTATCCCGGGATTACCATTAACCAGAACTGGACTGACCATGTACTTTCATTCCCCATTCCTGTAAAGGGCTTATGCAAAAACGTTGACTCTCCTGTACGCCAGATACTGCCTGACCTGTTGTGCTTTTCCAGTACTATACTTTGACGCATATTAATGAATTGTTTACAAGAATATCTTAAGGACTAGGAATCCTGCCGAAATAACATATCATGATTTCCAGAAGCCTGCACACAATCTATAAGACACACATTGAATGTGTGTGCAATGCAATACCCGCCCCCTCCCCATTTTCCCTGTGAATGCAGCTTCACCCCTCATCCACTGACACTCAGGAGCTGCACTACCTGCCATTTGCATGGTGCTCTGCAGAAATTTACCAAGGCTTCTCACAAATTACCTCTGAAACCATGACAAGGGAAGCAGATACATAGGATCATCACCATGTACGCGTTCCCTTCCAAGCCACCCACCATCCTGAATGGGAAGAATATTGTCATTCCTTCAGTGTCACAGTTTCAAGTTCCCTAACTAATGGTACTGTAAGCCTAACTACAGCACATCGACTGCACTGGTTAAATATGGCAACTCATGCCCACCTTCTCAATGGCAACAAGAGCTGGCCAATAAATACTGGCCCAATCATATTCCATGAATAAATGAAAATGAAAATATTGTCCAGACCTTCCCAATGCTGGACACTGTGCTTTGGGTTTCGTGACCACAAGCTGTTAGGATCCAGGCAGTAACCTGTTTGTTGTAAACAGCTGAAAGGATGTGCTGTTTTAAACAATCTGTCAGTCTCTCAGAGGCATGGCCGACATGCTGAGCATCACACAGACACTGATATTCACATCTCACATTACTGAGCTCTGAGATAGAAATAAGCAATTCAAAATGCACTCATATCTGACTGTAACATGTTTAAACACACAGTAATATTGTTGCGATGAAAATGATTATGAATGAATTTTAGCCGGGAGAAAGTGAGGACTGCAGATGCTCGAGATCAGAATCAAAAAGTGTAGTTCTGAAAAAAAAAACACAGCCGTTCAGGCAGCATCTGAGGAGCAGGAGAGTCGACTATGGGTTCACAATATTATGATAAGGGACAGTAAGTGTATATTTTCAAAGCCCTAGTACTTAATAGTAATGTGGTCTTGGGTGTGAAAATGCGATTCATCATTTCAATGCTCCTTACTGTCAGCTGGGCTCTATTTTCATCATGTTGTTGTTGTTATGAAAGTGAACTGAATAAATGGGTGGATTTTGTGCTTATTGGACATTCTAAAGGTTGTTATCATGAAAGGATGTCAGATCTTCAATAAAGAGACTTTGCTATTAACGGTTAGAACAATGCTGCAAACACTTACAGAGATTTCCAGCTCAAGTCACACACGAGGTCGTTGGGCTGGGATCGTACTGGCCATCAAAGGAGCTGCACAATTCTGTTTGGATAGTGACATTGTGGGGCTAACATACACTGTATATGGTTTATGAGGGATTCAATGTAAGATGCTATGTGCTGCAGGAGCCCATCACCTTTATAACACCTTCATTCAGGATCGGGTTAAAGGCGCGGAATGCCAGAGTTTACATGGCACACAAGAAGAGATATATTTACAAGACATGTCTGTTTACAGGTCGTTGTACAAATGCTGAACTGCGCCAGCTTTGTTGCCTGAAAGATGATGTGTTCACTGATCTTAACATGATTCGGCTGTTTACTAGTCACTGAATTGTGTAATAGTTAAGTGTGCGCTCTGGTATTTCAATTATTGTTCACTTCATTTTTTTTAAACTGAAAAATATTGATGTTTGTTATTTTCGAAAATATGTAAGAAACAAAGAGATATTAATACTTCATTATACAAAATGTAAAAGTGACCTGTTGTATATTTCCCACGGAAATATATAACAGCCAGATATTGCCTGTAAAACAGGATTCTGTTAACAGGACTATGTCCCTGCCAACGTCACCACGTTGTCTGGTCGGATCTGTCCCATTGACAGGACATAACCAATCAG